>NC_062220.1:36497041-36798874 GCF_902686445.1 Sciurus carolinensis | reverse complement strand
GATAGCATACAATTATTTAGAAAAGAGAAAATGTGGAAAGGGCAATAAGATCAGAGAAAGAGAAAGAAGAAATATTCAGCAGTATTTTTCCATGTTTCTCATTTTTGAGTGTTTTATTTCTTTAGAGGTTAAAAATGCCCTTGCATATGAATCATCAATGCTCAATTCTCATTTTACTTTGTAATTTTGGTTGATATTTTTAACCATAATAAAACTGCAATCTGACAAGTAAAATTAGAAGGAAAAGGAGAATGGGAATAAGATTCCTTTGTTACTTGAGTAAGATAGATGTAATTTGTAGTAATCTAAAAAAAAAAAAAAATCTAGATGTGACCTGCACAAAGAATAGACTAAAACAACATTGAAATGTTTTCTTCAGGATAACTCATACTCCCAGTGACCACATGTATCAATGGAAGTGAAAAACTTTTGACTCATTGCGTGGGATTAAAGCAGAATAAAATGTTCACAGAACATCAATGAAGCTTGTCAACAAATCTGAAGAAAATGAGTGTACTGGAAGGAATAGTATTTTTGTTCTTTTATGGATAGTATCTAAAGAATAATTTGTTCATAATCCTAATTTGAAAAGTGAATAGAGAGACAGCAATAGAGAGAAATATTTTCTATTAACAAGATTTTTATCCCATAATATGTAATATTTGAACTCTGAAAAGAGCAGCCAAAATAAAAACTCATATCGGCATTTGAGATATGCTTTCCCTTAAACTTTTATGGGGATGCCTAAAAATAGAAATTATAAAATCTTGATTTTTTAAATATTATTTCTTTTCTATGATTGTGTTTTATGTGCTCCATTTTTATTTATTCTTTCCCCAGATTCAGAATGTATAGTAATGCCTGAATTGTACAGTGCTGCAATGGTCAACTTTGAGTGTCTGGATCAAAGACATGTACAATGTGGCAAGTGCAAATGTGCAGACACACACTCACAATGCCTGGCTGCTAACATCATGGCTATTGAAAACCACCTCATACGTTCTGAACCACTTTCCCAACCCCACTCCACCACTTGGGACTCATCTCATGTGGTTTAACTCTGATTTTTCATACTCCATATATGGCCTCTGCTTTCATAAAAGAATTAACATTGTAGTATTCACTTTTATTTTGACCGAGTTCAAATAGCAAAATAGATTAGATATACTGTCATGGCTTAGGAAATTTAAAATGGAATTCATTCATATTAGGTGGAGGTTTCTACCAAGGGAATGTTAATACTTAATTTCCCAGGATAGTTATTTCATGTGTCTCCAGTATCTATCTCTTGTCCTGACACTGAGATATAAAAGATCCATGAAACTTGCTAACTGAAGTATTTCCCAAAATGTAAATATATGTGTGTGTCCAGACTAGTTGTAGTAAGCATACTGATTACACTGGGTGTGAGCTGTGAGTTGCCTTATTCTTTAACATACACTTGTATGTACTACATTTCTGACACAATAATATTTTCCTTCATTTTGCTGAGGACAACTAATGAAGAAAAGGGAAGAAGGCATTAAAAAAATACATATATCCCACAAAAATGTGAGAGAAATCAAGTCAACTATCATAGAAAATAAGCATAGCTCCATTCAAGTATCAACTGCACATTCAAGTAATTTGGGGCATGTATTAAGTAGTAGGAACTTTCACTTACATATGTTATGGAATGCAGTGACTTAAAAACACAAAATAAAAATCAGGTAATGAACTTCAGAAATTATAGAATACTGGAAAATTCAACTCCCTGAAAGGTTTCCATTTTAAACGAGAGAAAATGAGAGCTGGCTAGCAGTGACCATGGTGGTACACCTGAAAATGTATGGCAAGTAATGGTGCGCTCAGAAATGATTCTTTTCCACTGTGTGCAGACCTTCCTAATCATGTAGAAAACTGTACTTCATTGTCTGGATTCAACTCAAAGCAGGCAAGCTTTGAAAAACCCAAAGATCTCACAGGTTCTATAGACCTTGTTATATTCTATTTTGAATGACAGTTCTTAAAGGGCACATGTGCATGCATACACACACGTACACACACACAATTTGCACAATTTGGCTGTTGGTGACTATAACTCCTCCCAGACAGCGCTGCAAGCTCAGCCAGTTTCCAAAACTAAAAGGGCGAGACATATCTCTCTTTCACATAGTACACAGACCTACAACTGTGCACCTTCTACTGCAACCTAACACGAAACTGCAAATCTGGAATTAGAGAAACACAACAGGTGTGACAGGGGAGGAACAATAGTAGAAGTGATGCCTACTAACCTTAAAGAAAAACACAGGTGAAAATATCAGACACAGTTTGATTTTAGATGTCTATATTATCAATTCAGAGTATAGGTAGCAAAGTGAAAATGACATTTTAGCACAATGGGATAAAGGCAATCCCACAGGTACCACTGAGAATTGGTAGAATGACATTCTTTTCTAGAATAGAGCCATGTAAGAACATTCTTGGCTTTAAAAAATATATAATACAATACAAGCGTTAGAAGGATTGCATTGTACATGAAGATGAAACAATTAAATGAAAAACAGTATAGATGACTTTAACTAGATATTGATACAAAGAGAACTAATGTGAACCACCCTATATCACAAGTAAGTTTAGAGTGGTTCAGCTGGTATTATTTAATCCTGATTTATATGTGTTTAGTTGAAAGCAGAACTTCATAGTCACAATGGACAAATCTGAGTTCATGATTAATTTGTTAAGACTTTACCCCCACGGGAATATTAAACTTTACTTTGGACTTATAAATAATCTACAATGGCTTTTCATCAAACATAATTGCCACAAAAGTATTTATAAGTTAGAACTAAACATTTAAAAAGCATTCATCCAACACAATGAAAGAATCATTCAAAAGTCAGACAGGGACAATGGAGAAAATGAATCAGAATAAGTCAATATCTAAGTCAATATGACTCCTCTCTCTCTAAATTCCATTAACAAATCTCATTAATTCAATGGGGACATTGCTGAATAAATCTCAAAATTATAAAGTTGAATGGCATATTTGGACTTCTTTTAAAGCTAATGGTTCATATTTTCTAGAAATCCAAAGTAAACTTTCCTTACATTGAGAGAGCAATGACTATAATGTGTAGGAGAATTGTTCACAAATATATGTACTTTTGTTGCTAAAACTTGAATCTCTTTACTCTTTAATTCAAACTGCCTTGACTTCTCATGTTTATGCAAAACAGATTTTTTTGGAGAAAAAAAAGAGAGGTACTGTAACATCAGAGAAAATCATCAAAGAACTAGTGGCAACATCTTAAGGCTTTTATCAAAGTAGTGAGGGAATGCATTAAAGCAACAATATCTGAAGCTTACATGTGATGGGACTGCTCAATTTAATAGTGTATCTTATGAACATATGTGGATATAATGATTTTTCTGTAAGAATACTCCACTCTAAAGGACTTTTTTTTTCTGAGTAAGAGAACATTATTCTCTCAAGACAATTCAGGGGAAAAAAACACCAATATTTCATAAATAATAGATGTCTCACACTCTACAAACAGAGGACCAAAGTTTTTGAAAAACCATATTCACTCTAAGTGAAGGTTATAACAAGTGGGAATAAGCTTATGAATGGAAAAAAGTCCTTACAAATATTATGCATCAAATTTCTGTCAGAAAAAAATGTGTGCTAAAACATGAATTTTTAAACTTGGGCAGAGTACATAAAGATTTAAGTAAAAATAAGGGGCTCTCATCTTAGAAATCTCAGTAAAAAGCTGTGATCAAATTTGAAATATCTATTTACATTTATCAAAAGATGTTAAACATAAAACATTTCTTATTCTCAAAGAAAACATACTAAAAACAATATAGCTTTATCTGCAAATAATAGGAAGAAAATGAAATGAAATTTATGTGAAAATACATGGTTAAGTATTTAACAGAGCATGACTATTTGAGACTCTCCTACCAAGAAACATCATGGAAGATTACCAATGTGGTCACAAATATGAGGAGTCTGAGGCCAACCTCTTAAGTGTATTCTGTCTACCTGAGGTCATGAAGTGAAGCAGGTACCACCCAGCTCTTTGATGAAGGAGACAGAATGTCTGAATGAGTAACAACACACAAGGCAATGTGAAACTCTCCTAGGTGCTACCACAGGCTTCCCTGTGAACTTGAACTACAAAACCACTAGGATTCAATTTCTGGAGTTCTTCATTGTCACATAATACATTTGTTTTCTCAAAAATAAAAAAAATGATCTAAGACCTCCAAAATCATATCATCTAAATTTATGGCAAGTTTAGAATCTAAATTTTCCAATGTGAAAGATGTAAACTTATACCTTACAATTGTGAACTTGGACCTCAAAATGTTAAACATGAAGATGTCTTGCTCTAAAGAAGGCAGAGTGGAATTCATTTAGTGTTCTGAAGTTTGATTGATATTTTAAGGTATTTCTAAAACATGTATTTGATGAGGGGGGAATTTGCTCTTAATTGATACAACTACTACTACTAATAATGTCTCTTTATATTAAAAATAAAAAATGAAACATGTACTATATGTTCTGAAGAGAACATTCAGCATATTGTTTCAATTCACAGTGTTATAGACACAGGAATAGATGTTAACTAACTTTCACTTATTTGTTAAACATACTTAACAAAATGGAAATAATTTTCTTCCAGCTACTTATCATCAAACTATTCTTCCATTTCTTTATTTGTTGTTTGGTCCTCAGTATAGTTTAGAAGGCATACGTAAGAGTTTCACAGTTACCTAAAAGAGTGAATCACTGGTACCTGGTCAACAGCCAGAGGTCATTTTCCTTCAGCATTTGACTGCCTACACCTGAACTCAGGTATCTGAGAGCTGCCTGGTCTTGGGTTCAGACACACCATCTGCAGTTCCACCTGAAACCTGCCTATGTGTGATGCAAAATATTCAACTGGGACAGCATAGAAAAGAGGTTTATTTCTCCCAGATTTATTTCCACTCTTCAGCACTGTCCACCTCAGTGGAAGGAAGATCAAATGAGATTTGATCAGTTATTTAAAGAATTACATGAGGAAACTTGAGCAAACTCTCATGTTTATCCCATGTCTTCCAGTGTTGTTGCAGGGCCTCCTAAAACCTGACATCCCACAGTGCCACAAAATTGTCCAAGCATGAATCCAACATGGATAACATAGAGAAAAGAAATGGCCGAGCTGACAGCAATACCATCATCAAAAGGAAGAAGTACTACAGCTTATGGCCATTGTGCCCCACCCAAATTCAGTGCACAGCACATGAATAGTGTTTAACACCTTTTTTTTGGATGAATGGAAGTAGCAATGGTTAGTTATTATATGCCCCACACCTCAAGCACTGATAAATTCACTTTTTTTTAAAGAGATATACACTAAAAAATGGGGCAAAATCATACTGTGATTTATATTTTTGAAGTTATAAAAACTATTCCTATATGCATTAATCATTATACTGGGTGAGCTATGATACAATCTTTTGAATTTAATCCTTGGAAACTTCTCCGAGAAGATCCCTTTGTTATAATAGAAACATAAATGGTAACACTTATAAAGTACTCACTATATGTCCATCACTGCATGACATAGTACTTACTCAGGTATGAAATAAATGAACCATCTTGTGAGGCGATACTATTGTAATTGCCATGTTCCAGATGAGAAAAGAGAGGCATAGGGTTCAAGTAAGTTGCCAAAGTAGTGCTGGAGGTCAAATTCACATTCTAAAAGTCTGGCTCAATTTGAGCTCTTAGCACCATTCTATAAGGGTCCCTCTCAAATGAATCTACATGAGGAGCTCAACAAGAATTGCTCTTCAACAGAACAAGAACAAATAGCATATTTGCATTAACGTACACGGATGACATGTAAACCCATTGTATTTTATATTTGGGTGCGTGTGTGCCTACTGCATTACCATAGTCTGAATCTATTCCATGGAGAAAGAGTAAAGAGGTGCATTAAGAGTAAAACAGCTGCAAATAATTATTAATATTTACATCTCTCTCTGTGGTCAGCCTTTTTCATGGCTTATTGATTTGATAAATGTAAACACTATTATTTGTTATCATCTATATATTCCAGATTACAAAACTAAGGATTAGGTAAATTAACTTTTTTATGTTTATGTATCTTCAAACCTTCATGCAAAAGATATGCAGTTCAAAAGGAAAGTAGGCACTGAAAACTTTCTCCTAAGGAATTGTAAGGATGAGGTTGGCATTTCCTGATAGGCCCACATGTGCTAGAGAAATCAGGAGCATGGTGTTTGGATGCTTCACTTCCAAGTGTCTATCAGATAACCAACATACATGGGGGAGGAGTTGCAAGGCACAATGGAGGGAGTGGTCAGGAAAGGGGCACTGAGAGTCCATTCAGAGTAACAGGAAGAGAGCTGGAGAGGGGAAGGAGGCAGGATCCAAGGCTGGGAGTTTTGGCTGCAAGTCTGTGGAGGCTCTCTTCTACTTCCTTTGCCTCATGGAAGTAGAATCTAAGAGTGGGGAGCAATATTTGAGGTGGATGAGAAAGGAAAAGATGTGAAGAAAGATAAAATGAATCTTGGACAAATGAGGTGAAACTCCTCTATTTTCTATGTGTATACACAAAGTAGAGTTGGATTCAAAAGATTTGATGGACAAATGACTTTAAAGTGTGAGCAAGGGCATTTGGACATTGATGAAGATGATAATGACAAAAGCTGACTTTATACTGCATATTATGTACCAGGAAGGAACTATTTTAATCACTTCACGTTAATTATTAACTTACAAAATAACCCAATGTGGTACACCTAAACATTCTTATTGTAATTTTGTCATTTTTACAGTAAACTGAAACTGAAATACTGAGTAAATATTGAAGATCACAGCTAATAAATGGTGAAAGTAGAAAAGGCTCTTTAAGTCTGAGTAGTCTGACTCTACATAACAATAATTCTTTACATCCATATATATATAAATCTATATAGATCTAACATAATTCTATATAGCCATAAAGGACTGTGATACCCTTTAAATAATGAGAGAATTAAGAGCACGAAGAAAAAAGGTAATGAAATGGTAAATGAAGTAAGGAATGGTGGATCCAGTGAAATAAAAAAGAACAAATGTCGGAGTTGTCTTCCTACAAATCTTCAAAGAGGTAAACTAGAAAAATAGGATGTGTTAGCTGGAGAGCAGACATTTCTTGAAATTAAAGATTATGGAAGAGATCTGTAAATTCAGAATGCTGAAGTCTAGAATATAATCCTATAAAAAGTGTAGCTAGTGTAAGAGAATCCAGGATCACTAGCAGAAAAGACATGAAGGAAGTAAGAGAACAATGTATTGGAAATATTATCATTAGAAATCTTGAAATTACCCAGACAGAACCAGTTTGGGAAAGATGGGGCATAACTTAAATCCAGTGACTAAAACAGTCAATGAACAAAAGTGATTGACATTCAGTTGGTGACTGATAAATGATAAGATTACTAGATTTAATAAATAAAATTGTAGGATGCCTTGATACGTTTGAGTTTCAAATTTTAAAATGTGATTAATTGTTAGTCTGATTAACATATTGCATGGAACATACACATGCCCAAAATTATTTATTGTTCATCTGAATTTCAAATATAGCTGAGCATCTTGTATTTTATCTGGAAACCCTACTAATAGAACCAGCATCTCAATTCAGATTTGCCTCACTTAAACAGACAGAATTCCTAAACTGTTGATAGATCTTACCACAAGCATTAATTTAAGCAAATAAAGTGATGAATAATTCTTTCCAAGTCAAAATTCTGCTCTTAGTTTGCTAAATTAAAGTAAATGTATTCCATTATCTTACAATAATATATTCACATAAAAATAAATATGCATATGGCATTTTATGAAAGCAAAATGTACTTTAACAGCATAAACTGAAATCTAAAATTTTTATCCCTAATAATATGTATAATAAGATATCAATGGGTAGGCTCCCTGATCATCTCTCTGTTGTTAATTCAGTTTAGTGAATAAGTCCAATTATGATGACAGGAAAATAGCCTATGCATTATCACAAATCATCTTTCATCTTTGATATAAATGGGAAAAGATTCCTCTCAGTAATTCTATAGTTATAGTTAAAATAAATTTAGCATTGTGTTTGAAGTTATGCTTTTAAAAGCAATAGGCTCCACAATTTGGAATCAATACCATAAAAATGTATGTCATTTAAATATAACATTATTTTGCTTTTTCTAATGCTATTTCAAGCTATTTCATCTTTAATTTAATCCTTATTGAATTTTGTAGACAAAATCCTGAAATAGGACAATATATGTGTAAAAAAGAAATCTATGTAATTTCAAATTAATTGAACACAAATATTTTCTACAATTACATGATGATTTATAATATATTAGGATTTTTTTGCATTTTCATATTATGGGCTTTTCCTGTGAAACATGTAAGTGATATAGGAAATAACAGATGGAAATATACATATCCTGAAAAAATCTTTTACTAAATATTTTATAAAATTAAACTTAAAAACTTTTTAAGGAAATTTCATACTGCATAATATATTGACATTTCAAAGTAATTTAACATATTGGTACAATGATTGTCACAATTCTGTGAACAAAATAGTATAGGTATAATAATAACATTAATTAAATAATAACTTATGATTGTGTAAATAAGAAAATTAAAGATGAAAAGAAAGTTTAAAAGGTCACAAGTTAATCAGTGGGACTTTGGGTTTAAGAACCAGATAGGCCCGCTATGCCTTTATGACCTTTTCACTATGATAACTATATGCTCAGATACTCAGACCTGGTACAAGCTATACCATACTCTTTCTGCTTATATCGAAGTTATAATTAGTGCTTAAAAATCATTTTATAAATGTTGCTAGGATGTTGATGAAATCCCACTAAATTATAAAGAATACAAAATTTGCTACTTTATTCAACCAGGATAAAATACCAGGGACCAGATTTATCCTACTGAAACAACCAAAACCCAGGCAAAATACTTGACACACCAGTTTTTAAGAGACTGGACATTGGTGAACAAAAATCCCCAAGAGACAGGAATCAAGCTAAAAAGGGGATCTCAATGATTGTCCTAGCTTACCATCTTGGGAGAGCTTCCAGACTATGTTACAAAGGAAGTAAATCCAGGCAGACTCCCTGCATTGTGGAAACAGGTCTGATAGCTAAAAGTTCAGTGTTGTCATGACAGTATACCAAGAGGGAATGAGCTACAGACAGAGAGCTCTAGAGAGCTGTAGATGTCAAAGTATTCAGCTAAATACTGATCAGCACACTCATGTGAGGAAAACACCCATGGCCAGAAAAAGAGCCATGTGAAAGGACTAAAAGTACAGTGTACAGTTCTCTCACAGGACCAAGAGTAGTGCCATTTCTCACAAACCACAATGGAAATTTTACTAATCTCATCTCAATCATCAGAAAAATGTTGGTCTTTACAGAACATTCCACCCAACAACAAATACACATTTTTTTTATGAACACATGAAGATTTGGCCAAGATAGACAGTATTATGTACATAAAATATATATCAATAAATAAATAAATTTAAAGAAATCATGTCATGCATTGTGTAGTTAAATTGAAAAATGAAAAAACATATCTTTGGAAAATCCCTACATGGTTGGAACAAAATAACACACTTTTACATAACCCATGGGTCAAAAATGATATCAAAAAGGAAATTAGAAAGTACTTTGAACTAAATGAAAGCAAAAGTAAAACAGCTAAATATGTGAAGTTCTGGTAAAGCAACACTTGAGGAGCAATTTTTAGCACTAAATGTCCATATTAAATAATAAAAAGGTCTTGTATCAAGGACTTCAGCTTCTAACCTAAGAATATAGAAAAAAAAAAAAAAGCATATTAAACCCAAACCAAATATAAGGAAACAAGATAAATGTGAAAAAATAATGAAATCAAAATAAAGGAAGTTAAAAACCTCTCCAAACCTTGGTATTTTTCCACATTATATAGAGTGAAAGAAACCCAACAGGAAAAGAGTACACACTTTATGATTCCATTTATAAGAACTTTAGAAAACACAAACTAATGCACAGTTACAGAAAGTAGTAGATTGCCTGAGGATGGAAGTGGCAGGGACAGACTATGAAGAACCAAGAGGAAACATTTAGGGAATGATAGAAACACACTTTATCTTGATTTATGGTGAATTTCCCAGTTGTACACATATAAAAAGTTATCAAGATACATCCTTTACATTATGTCCTTCAGGTTCATCCATGTTGTTGAAAATGACAGGGCTTCCTTCTTTTTTAAGTATCCCCTTAGATATGGACATCACATTTCCTTTATCCATTTATCTTTTAATGTACAAAAGATTGATTCCATTTGGAGGCTAGTGAGAATAATGCTGCAAGAAGCATGGAAGTGCAAATCTTTCTTCAACACAATGATTTCATTTCCTTTGGATATGAAATAAAAGCAAAATAAGCTAGGCACAGAACAACAAATACAGGAATGATTTCGCTTATACATGGAATCCAAAAACATTCAACTCAATAAACTAGAGAGCAGAATGGCCATTATCAGGGTGGGGTTGAGGAGAAGAAAGGGTGTAAAGAGATGTTGATCAAAGGATACAAAGTTTTAGTCAGATAAAAGCAGTAAGTTCAAGAGACCTAATATACAGCATAGTGACTATTGTTAATAACAATGTATGGTTTTCTTCAAAAATTCTAGGAGAGTAGATTATAAATATTATCATCTCCCAAAAAAAGTATATAAAGTAATACATACATAATTAGCTTCGTGGAGTCATTCCACTATGTACATATATTTCAAAATATCATGTTCTACACAATATATAAATTTTTATTTTTCAATTAAAATGTCATTTTAAAATGTATCACATTAGATGTTTGCAAATTATTCTAATGTGAATTATACATGGATAAAATTGTTATAAAGAAAACAACCCACAAGAACAAGGAGAAAGGAAAGAGAAAAACAACTAAAGTCACGAAAAAATGAAAAACAACTGAATAAATGGCAACTTACAAAAGATCTGAGAAAACTAGACCCAAAGGAACCATCAAGGTATGTTAAGGAGTTCTTGATGTTAAACCAAAAACTCTGAAATTTTTGGCCCAATGTAAATCTAAAAATTAGGTGAAAAAGGAAATACTCCTATAAAGAAGTTAGTCAGAAACAAAAAGTTGTACCCCATTTGTATACAATGAATTAAAATGCAATAAAAATAAAAATAAAAATATTTCAAATTTTTTTAAAAAAAAATTAAAAAGAAAATGCAGTCCTCCTTAAGTTCTCATTATGAGGAAACTGTTTGCTCATCCAATAAAGCCCAGCTCATTCTGCTGCAAAAAAAAAAAAAAAGACATATAAGAAATTGTTAGATCCTAATATTATCTGATGTACTACAACTGAATTAAAGAGAGTAAAACAGATTCTACATCTTAGGTACAAGAACCAGTTAAGAATGGAATGTTCCCCTGAAATCAAGAGGGTGAAATGAGCATATGCCTACCAGTCCTCTTCTCCAAAACATAAAACAGGAAAGGGAAGTTCTATAGTAAAGCCACATTCCACAAAACCGAAAGTGAATTGGAAATTAAGATTATAATTGTATTTAATAAAAATGTTAGAATATAAAACTTAGACCATCTCCCAGGGGGATAAAAGGACTAAAAGAACAAGTAAATAAAAAATAATTGGGAAAGATTTAAAAAATAAGAGCATCGGCTCCAAAATCACTATTTGAAAAATAGACAAAAGGAGTTTCAAAAAGTAAAGGGAAACAGAAGGAGACAAGAGGAAATGATCAACAAAATATTCAGGAGATTTCTAGAATTTAAGGACATAAGTTTAATTACTAAAATGATCCAAGAAGGACAATGCTTAAAAACATACCTAGCCCAATTTAGGAAAATGGGACTACAAGCAGATCCCACAAGCTTCTAGAGATGGTGGGGATGGCGCTAGGCACATACAAAAGTCATGGCCTCTGTCTTTCCAATAACCATCACCAAAACTGAAATGAGTTTTAAAAAATGATAATTCTGAAAGAAAATAAGATACCTGAACCTGCATGCATGCAAAAATTCACCATTTTCCTGCATAAGACAAAGAACTAAGCAAAACAAAGATGCGAAATAGGGCATTGTATCACAACTGTGGAGGAGAAGGGAGATCCCGTGTGACATCTCTGCATCAGGGCTGAAGTGCAGTCAGTCTATATGGTAGAGAGTCAAGCTTTCCTCCAAAAAAGATTTATAGCAAATGGGTATATCTGAAAAACCTGAGAAAAGAAGTGGACAAGATTCCAGGAAACGTCAACACTAAATCAGTTATAAATACCTAGAAAACTGATTTTAAATGGGAGGTGACAAAAACTCATAACTCCAGGAAAAATAAGACCTGGAGCAGTAAGGGAAATCAATCAAGGTTTATCATTGCATTCAATTTTGAATAATGCTTAAGTGGTCAAAATAATGTAAACACAAAAATATTAATCTAACCAAATAACGACATAACTATATTGGGAAGTGGGAAAATGGATTTTGGAGATGAATGGAGGAGAGACATAATTCCTCATCCTTTGACCTGGGAAACTGATGAATAATACTCAAAAGTGACAAACCAAAAGGTATGGTTTTCAATCACATTGTCTCTACACTTGACTAGTGACAGACAAATTAGCTGAAGTTGTATGATTGGAATGGCTTCTGTGGCAGAGAAAATAAGAGGGTGCCAGGGGTACGGATACTGGACTATTGGTTTTTCTACAAGTCTTGATGAACTATTTGAGTATGCATAGCTTTGATAAAAATGGAAACCAACAAAAAGATTTACAGTCAGCACATTTAAATATAACACATACATGCACTATACCAAGAATTAATAATTATTTATAAATGAAGAATATTTGACCATTGTAAGTTGCCACTTTCTTCATTATATATAGTGGTTAATTTAAAGATGTCTTTGAATACATGTGTACTATGCATGGATTTAATGAGGAGGATACATAAGAATAATATCCCCTGGTATCCCCATAGGAGGATTAGATAACCCTCTGCAGCAGAACTGAAATATAAAATCTCACACTGAAGTTACACAACATCATCTTTTTTTTTTTTTTTTTTTTGGGTGCTGGGGATCGAACCCAGGGCCTTGGTTATAAGGCAAGCACTCTTCCGACTGAGCTATCTCCCCAGCCCCCACAACAACATCTTAAAGAGAGAAAAATGGCTACCCACTTGCCTAAAAAATGAAAAGCAACCTTATTGAGGTTATTGAACTTATGCCGCGAAAGAGTGTATCAAACAGAAAGCAAAGGAAACAAAGTAAAATTAGAATCTAGCCTCAAATGCTGGCAATGTTCCTTCAAGACCTGCCCAAGGATGAATATGCTCTGCTTACAGCATCGTGACCCCAGTGGTTCTTCTATTCCTGATGAGGACATGAATTTACCTATCTGACATTTGCTGCTGCCTTAAAAATTTGAGTCACTTAGCCAAGTCCCCTGTATTCTGATTCCAGGCCCATCACAGAGATGACCTATAAAGATCAAATGTACTCATCAGAGGACACAAATGTGTACTTCCCTTGGTAGTTGCGTTTCTCATTGGAAATTAATATAATTTACACATTTCCTTTGATCTAGGTTAATGTACGCTCATCCCTAAGAGATTAATCAACTTTTAATATGCTAGAGAATAAGATTTTTTTTGTTTGTAATTATGGGTTAGTGGAGATGCAATAGGGGATCATGTTTTTAAAACTATCAGGGAATATGTGTATGAGATAAATCTGAAGAGCAATATATTTTCTAATTTTTAAATGTCAAAGTACATTTGGGAATAAAAATTTTCTTTCTCTGAGTAGTAATGAGCCTGGGAAAAATGTAAAATGCTTAAGAGCTTTGAACTTCACTGGGGAAGTATAAACTAGTTCAGGTGAAGCAATTTAACCTAATTGCAATTGTTTTGTATGATTTTTTATAAAGGGAACTTATATATATATATATATATATATATATATATATATATATATTAAAAAACTTCGGACCTGAATGCAAAACACAGATTAAGTCTACTAAATACTTCAATGAGCTGAATGATGATGATCTTGAGAGAATAATAAAATTCTGATGATCTTGAGAGAATAATAAAATTTACAAAAGATTGAGGTTGTTTCTTAATCTCAGTTTACAATACTGGGAATATATGGCCTTTTAAAGCTGAGGTACACCTCATGAAAAGGTCATAACTTGTTTTGACCAAGGGATAATTCCAAATGATATATTGGAAATTCATTCATTCATTCACCTAAGAAATATTCGTATTTAAAAAAATTAAATGATATAAACTTTCAGATACATTTTTATAAAAGTAAACACATGTTTTAATAAACATTTAATTTCAGAGTTTTCCATTAACATTTCTTGGATTTCAGTTGCTGCATGTGGCATCTCATAAAGGGGAGAGTTGGGGGATCCCTGGGATACCCCCTCTAGGCCAGAAGCACAGGTCATCCAAGATAGGGCAGGTCCAGGGAAACGCTTTTCATCTTTCATAGTTTATCCTGCTCAGGATGCTCTGGTTTCACACAGGCTTTGATTTACTCATTTCAGATGATTAAACAAGACCTAATTTTGATAATTATTTTTTCAGATATAAAGCATAAATGAGCTCTAATTTGAAAAACTGCTATGCATCTGATATCTGTAAAAACACAGTCCCCTGCCCCAAGTGAGATGTCCATTCTTCATTCTGAATTATGAAACAAAAACAAAAGGTGAAACAAGAAATGAATACAGGGCTGGGGTTGTGGCTCAGTGGTAGAGCACGTGCCTAGCATGTGTGAGACACTGGGTTCCATCCTCAGGATGGCACCAAAATAAATAAATTAAATAAAGGTATTGTGTCCATCTACAATTTTTTAAACAATTTTAAAAAGAAATGAATACAACAATAACAATACAGAAATGTTTGTAGTTATTCAACCAAGTATTTTGGATATCCATGACTACATAGCATTTCATCTTGAATGGTTTTTACTTTCTTTTGCTTAGATAAGGTATACATGGAAATTTTCTGTCATACAGTTTAATCGGGAGTTGCATTGTCAAGTCTTAATTCCTGTGAATAATGACAGCTGCTTCTACCATCTTAAGCATACATTTATTTGTTAATTGAGCAAATATGTCTTGTAATCTACTTTGTGCTAATTTTAATTATTACTCCCAAACTCACTCTTAATATACTTTAGAAAAATGGACCATATCCTAAACTCAAGTCTTTATCACACTTATTTTATATTTTTCTTTGACCTATTAATGTGTATAGGGTATAGTGTGAATGTGTAAGTAAATGAGAAAAGAAAAAGCCAGAAAATACACATCTATGTCTACAACATAATTAAGCTGAATTCCTGATGATAAAATGTTCTAATATTCCAAGTAATATGGACAATATATTATAACATATTACAATATATTATAACTATAATTTTTAAATAATTTGATTGGAGATTTTAGGAGTAAGTAAAAAGAGAGGGAGAAAAGTCTACTTGTATTACAGATTACCTGTGAAATAAAATATTAATGATTATTTTAACAATATCAGAAAAAAATGCTTTATCTTCATGTTTCAATAATAAATAAAAAAGAAATCTAAAGGAAAAAGCAAAAAATATATCCCAAAGACAGAAAGGAGCTGCAGAAAACCTATCGATATATTTACTTATTTAATTTAAAAAAAAGACTAACAAAGAGTTGCTTCTTCTCATTGTTTTACTTATATTTTCCAAGAATATTTCTAAGAATAGAATATACTGAACCTGAACACACTGAAATACTATAAATGAATATGAACCCTGGAAACAATGAAATAATGGATATGAGAATGCAACTTTAAGGAAATAGAAAAAATACATAATTATAATTCTTCAAGATTTTTTAAATTTGCTTTTGTAACCTTTATATTTTTCTATACTCCAATTTTGGGATAGCATGCTGGATTGTCAGATAGGAAGGGTGATTATTTTGCAAATTTAATGAAGTAGAAACCAACAGTACTCAAAGATCAACAAGGTTGAAATTGGTTCTTTAGGGGCAAAAGACTAATAAATAGACATATCATTAGCAGAGAAGACATAAAAATATAATTAATTAAAAGAGAGAACCACAGATAAAGAAGAGACTAAATAGATAAAGACAATATTGTCAAAACCCATATGGTTATGATTTGGAAAATAAATTTTTTAATTCTGAAAATGTCTCATCAGAATTGACTCAACAAGAAATAAAGAGCTTGAGTAATCCTATGCAGATGTTTGATAAATATTCACCCTGCATGTTGATGATAAAAGCATCAAAGAGGGAAAGTTCAAAGGCTACGTATCCTATGAAATGTTCCTGAAGCCATATCTCCAGGGTTATAGAATACTATTAATCAACAGCATAACAGTATGCTGTCATGATTTTAGCAATAATTTTAGATCGACATGATGTGTTACATAGACTTTGAATAAGCACTGCTTCCTTTCCCAAAGCAGTTATAATTAATGGCTAATCCTACAGCAGGAATATATAATCAGCATTTAAAAAAATCTTCCTACTTCTTTTCTTCCCATTGCACCTTCCTTAGTTGATGGATTCATGGTTTTTCTGCCTGAAAAATTACAAAATCATCCTACATGCTCTTTTGTCAAGAATAATTACCTAATCTTTCTACTAATTAACTTTAAAATACTTAGATATTTACCTCAAATTACTGTTCTAAGGTAATGATCTAACAAGACATATGGCCATTTTTAGTCACCAGTTAGAATGCACTCTGATTCTTTCAGGTGTACTCCTTTTAAAACAATGTAAAGGTAAAAGTAGATGAACACATACATGTATACAAGAGGATAAAATCATTTCTAGCCAAGTGTTCTGGTACACACCTGTAATCCCAGAAATTCAGTAGTCTGAGACAGGAAGATAGCAAAACTGAAAATAACTCATAAGTAAATCTAATGATTTTGAAGAAATAATGAACATATAAACTTTCAAATTGCCTAAGGAAAAATTTATACTCTCAGATGCTTTAGTATTTTGATGCTAAATAACCTAGGGTTATGCCCTCTAAAATGAATAGCCTTGGGTTATAAGATAAACCTGAAGAAGAAAATAAATTTAACCTCACTGGAAATAAAAAGAAACACAATTTGATATACAAATCTTTTTTGACTTTAGCACAGAAATGTCATTTTTAAATGTATACAACCATAAACTTTAAGGTTTATTAGCACTGAATTGAGGTTTCATTGTCAAAAGTTAGTTTTAAAGTCATAAAATTCTTTGAAGACCAGTTATAAAACACTTTTAGATATCTATATTATGTAGTTGTCAAATTTGACCATGCTGCTCTTTTACTTTTATCATGGAAGAATGAAAATAGTATTTTTTCAAAATGGATTTCAAAGAATAATTCCATAAGAAGTATGAGCCAAAATGAAAAAATAAGGGCAAAAACCCAAACGCAAAACACACACACACACACACACACACACACACATTCAAATAGTGTAGAATGACATTCACTTAAAATATTCCACAGTCTGTGTTCTTTATGCAGAATGATTAAAGGAAAGAGGAGCAAAGTTTCAAAAAATAAAATATATGCATCTCACGTTTTATGCTGTTATTTGGTTATTCTGCAAGGAAGAGAATTTTTGGAATAAAATATCTTGATAATCAAAAAGTTAACATTTTAATACAATTAGATGATGCTAAAATAGACAATTAAATGAAAATAAAAATATTGCTGATACAAAAGAACTTTTAAATATTACTTTTAAAGTTTAGCAATTCTCTGAATTTAAGCTTACCCCAACAGCTATGACATAATGATATTCTATATATCAAATGAAATTAATACAAGATGAGATGACTCTTTCATCACAGCAGGCAGACTGGAGTTTAAAAAAACTGAATATGGATCAAGGTATTAGGTGTTTAAAGGGCAACTCAGGTATATAGCAATGCAGAAATATTTATCTTGAGCTGACATTTTAATATATTGTATAATCAAAAGTATTTTGAAGACATGAATTATTATTTTAAGAACCACTAAATTTGAAAAGTATCCATATTCCTTTTTCCTAAAATCATACTTGACTAGATCTAAAGAGATTTCTTTAGTGATTTATAATAATTGCTATATTTATATGAAAGATAGGGTGAAGAAAATTCTGTAGTTGCCACATAATGAACAAGTCTTATTTTAAATAATTCTCTTATGAATGCTAATAACATCCTGTTCTGACCCAAACATCTGCTTTCATTAGAATGCTTCACTATCTATAACAATAGATTTTCTCAAGTTTAAATACCAAAGGAGAAACTCATTTTCAGTTATTTGAGTATGTCATAAATTTAAGTATACACTGTATTATTTAAACTAGAAAATTTTTCATTTCTCATAACAGAAATATATATAGGAGCCAAAGAAGTAAATATTCTCATTGCTCATTTCTTTCCCAAAGATTAGAGCCATTCTGAAAATAAAAGTTTTAGCTTCAACTGCATACTTATTTTTATTAAATAAGTAAATTTTTATCTTATAAATAAAAATAATGTATTTAAATCATATACAAAATTATACATTTAGTATGGGATACTGAAGTATAGGATACACAGATCATACTTTTACAGTTGGGATTATTTTTTAATATTTTAAATGTATATATACACATTAAGTATATATACTAATATGTATACACACACACACACACATACACACACACACACACACACACACACATATTTTCTTTTTTTTTTTTGGCAGGATCTCACTAGGTTGCCAAGAGTGGTCTCAAATTGTAATCCTCCTTCCTCAGCCTCCCAGAATTATAGTCATGTGCCACCACACCTGGCCTAGCCAATAAATATTCTTAAAAATAAAGATTTATTACAAAAGTGTTTAAGTTCAATATTAAAGTAATTATATAGCATGTATTGATGTATCCATGGAATCTGAAATTTGAAATTTTAAAAATTTCATCTTATCGAAACCATACAACCATCTCAATAAATGCAGAGAAAATACATCTTCATGATTAAAACAAAGAAAATCTCAAAAAAAAGGAGTAGAAAGGATCAATCTGATTAAGAGTAACTATGAAGAACACAACTAAGATCAAAATTAATGGTGAAAAACTGTATACACACTCCCTATGACCAAAAATAAGACTAGGATGCCCACTTTCACCTCTTCTATTTGGCATTATACTAGACAGTCCGGCCAGGGTAATTAGGCAGTAATAAATAAATGAATAGTACCCAATTAGATAGGAAAACATAAAACTATCCTTATTTTTCAGATGACATGATCTTGTATATATAACATCTTGAAGAATCCACTAGAAATCTAATACAGCAAAAAGACAAGTTCAGCAAGTTTGTAGAATATGAGATTAATAAACTACATAAGATATAGATATAACTAAATATCTATAAATCTATAAGTAGATATATATGTATATATAAGCTATAATAAATATGTAAACCAAAAAAGATATATATATGTGTATACACATATATATATATATGTGCCAAAAATGGTCAAAACAGAAATTCAAAAAACAATTCAATCTCTGACACATCAAAAAATAAAGAAAAACAAAATACTTAGGATTAAATAGTATAAGCCTTGTATCCTAAAACACCAAATGCATTGAAAGAAAGTAAATATCTAAATAACTGAAGAGACATGGTTAGAGATAGAAATGTATAATTCTGTTGAGATTTCAATCCCCTGCAAGTTGATCTAAAGATTCAATGAAATCTCTACCAGAATCCCAGCAGGATTTTTTGTAGAAATTGACAAGCTGATCCTAATATTCATATGGAAATTCAATAGACCCAGAATAACCAACAAGTCTTCAAAAAGAAAAATAAAGAACTAAATTGGAAGACAGGATTTCTAATTTCAAAACTTACAACAAAGCTATAGTAATTAAGACTATGTGGAACTGGCCAAGGACAAACATAGATGAAAGAAAATAGAATAAGAGTCCAGAAATAAACCCTTACATTTAGAGTCAATTGATTTTTAACAAGTGGCTCACACAATATAACAGGAAAGAATAACCTCTCCAATAAATAATCCTTGATCTATTGAATATTTACATGCAAAAGAATAAAGCTGAACGCCTTCTTCACACCCAATACAAAAAAAAAAAAGATTTGAAATAATACATACCTAAATACAAGAGTTGAAATTATAATTTAGAAATGTATGTGTGTGTATACACACAGACACACACACACACACATATGTATTCATGCATGGGGGCAATTAGACAAGAAAAAGAAATAATATAAACACACACACACACTTATGTACTTAAAAATGTTTGTCTTTAAAGGAAATCATCAAGAAAATGAAAATGAAATGTATTAGTGAATCACATACATGACAAGAGACTTTGCCAAAATATCTGAAGATTTCTTTAAATCAGAGTTATAAAAGATATTTAAAAATCCAATTTAAAAATGGGCAAAGGATCTAAATAGACTTTTCTCCAAAGAAGATAGACAAATAGGCAATCAATATATGAAAAGATTCTAAGTGTCATTATTCACTGGGAGAATGTGAATCAAAACCACAATGAGAATCCTCCTCACATGCACTGGGATGGCTATAAGCAAAAGGTGATAACAAGTTTTGATGATGATATGGATGAACTAGAACTTTCACACATTTCTAATAAAAATGTAAAAATGTGTAGCCACTTTAAAAAATAATTTGGCAGTTTCTTAAAAAGTTAAACTTAGGGTTACTATATGAGCTAGTAATTGTACACTAAAGATAAATATAATTAAAATGAAACATGTCCACACAACATGTATGTTATAAAAGTATTATTCATAACAGTTAAAAGAGGAAGCAATTCAAATGTCCATCAACTGATTAATAGGTAAATAAAATGTGTTATGTCCATCAGTGACATATTATTTGTCAAAATAAAAATAATGAAGAATGGAGTTCTGATAAATACTGCATCATGGGTGAACCCTGAAAACATAATTTTTAAAAGTTAGTTACAAAAGGTCACACATATTACATGATTCTATTTATATGAAATTGGTCAGAATAGAAAAAAAAAATGGCAAGAAAGAAAGCAAAGTGGTCGTTGACCAGATTTAGAGAAAAGGAGTAATGCAAAGTGACTGCAGATGGGTATGGTGGGGTTTTCTTTCAGACAGAGATAAAAATGTTCTAAAGTTAGATTGTGGTAATATTTTCACAACTCTGTGGATATACTAGAAACCACTGAATTATATAATTTACTTAGTTGAACTTCATGTTCTATGAATTGTATCACAGTGGAAGCTGTTTTTTTTTTTTTTTTTTTTTTTTTTTAATGTCCATTTCCTTATCCTTCCACAAAGAAATGATGTACCCATGATGTCTCAGACACCAAAAGTATACATCTTCGGGATTTTACTGGACTCCTGTGAAATCTATCTCAGCAATCTTTTTAAAAATAGCCCACTCTTCCCTATGGCCACTGCCCCTGCCACATTTGAGTAGGTCATGTCTTATTGTCACAATAATTACAACTTCCCAGAAGTTTTTGCTGCAGCCACCAAACTATCCAGACCAACTACACACTGCCTTGTCTTTCTAAAGCATATGCTTAGATAGATGTTTCAAAATTCCTTCTACAGGTTGCAGGATTGAGTTCAAAATCTTTAGCAGAGATACAAGGTACTGATTCTACACAATATATTTCCCTAATATCCCAGCAACTTTTCAACCAGTAGTCTGTGCTCAAGGTTTTCAACAACAGAATTTGCAGCTTTTTGAACGTTGTACTTGCTCTATGCCTTGCAACTTCAAATACTGCATTTCCTCCACCTTTTAACTTTCCTACTTTATTAATGTGCCTTTCCTACCTTATTAATGTTTAATATTTAAATGCCACCTCTTCTACGAAGTCATCTTGGTGCCTCCTCTTGTGCATTTAAAGGTTCCTTCTGCTCAGGAAAAGCTTCTTTATATTTTAATACTATTATATTTTAATTTTTGTTTATATTTATTTCCCCAACTAGGATGTAAGCTTAGCACTGACATGCTAATTAATTCACCAATGATTTTCCAGCCCATCTATTACAGTGCTGGCTATGTCAGGAAATGCTTAACTACTGTTTATACAAGCATAGAAAGTATACAGAAGTAATAAATGTATGTATACACACATATGCACAGGGTGAGTTGGGAGCTTTCAGAGAGGCAAATTCTCCCAATGCCTCACTCCCAAATTCACCACTTCCAGATTTAGCATAGTTTATTAGAGCTAGGAGGACCTCTATTAAATTAATTTCATAAAGGATAATAAAAAGATGGTCTTAAGAACTCCTAAACTCAAATTATAAGTAAGTCTAAAAAGATTTTAACTCACTAGATGAAATATTTGGTCATTAAGTAGTAAGTAAACCATTTGTCACCAAAATGAAAAGGTGATTTTTATTACTCCTTCAAAAAATATTTATCTTTTTCATTTAAAATCTCATGCAAATTATGATCGAAGACAAAGAATATATGCCATGTTAAACACTGTCCAGCAAGAAATGTAAAAGCTAAGTTTGGAGTTTTATGAATTTTTTTAGAGAGAATCAATGATTTTCTAACAATATGCTCATTGAACTAGTAATGAAGGTCACAAAAGTTTTGTTACCAAATATTAAATGTTTAACAGGTACATTCTATGTAATTTGTAGAAATTTCATTAATACACACACACACACACACACACACACACACACACATGAATATAGTGCCCACAACAAGGCTCTAGTTAAGTATTTCTAGACACTCTCAACTCTGGTTATCATTTTCAGTGCATATCAGTAGATATTTAATAGGAGTCACAAAACTAAATAACTATACCAAACTCACATTTGATATTTTAATCCAATTTGTCTTTCAAGTTATAGAAAAATGTGATTGACATGTCAACAACAAATAGATGGATTCTAACCAATATACAGTATGCTATTGAGAAAGAAAATGTAATAAATAAATAAAAATATAAAAGCTTTTCAATAACATTGTAGTTCAAAATATGCATCTATTTTTAGTTAGAATAAATGATATTAGATACCATGAAAATATTTTAAATTTTAAATGATAAACCTCAGATGCTTTAAATACTTTAAACTGATATTTGGAATTGCTTAGTAGTATCTAATTTTCTAAAAATTGAAAATAGACATGATAGAATGATAATGGAAATTAATGCAGTCCTAACTTCTAAAGACTTTGGTGTGATTAATAAAAAATATTTTCATGTATTCAAGTGCAAAAATAAAATTTACCCTGACTTATGTAATAGCCACACAAAATTAAATTAAATAACAAATCTTGAAAACTATTTGCGTATTTTGTGCACAATAATAAAAATTGTTACTAGAACTTATCTATACATAAAACAAATTCAGCTTACTATATTAGAAGAATTCAGAATACTTTTCTGAAAAATTTCTTAGGAAACTTTCCTCTTTTTCTTCCATTATAATTACAAAATAAACAAAGGCAATCCAAACTTTTGCAAATTATGTAATTTAAAAATCAAAGAAATAATATACAATCATATGCTTGGAATGACAAAACCCTTGATGTCTACACGTCATATGTCAATGATTCAACTTCATTTAAAATAACACAAAGAGTATAAACACTCTCACAATGGTTTCAAACATCACTGAAATGGAAATATACATACCTGCCCACACCAACCATATTCCAGCATTGTAGATTTGGGGAATATAAGGCTTTCAAGATTCTGAATATGAGTGTAAAAGCTGTTGATTCATTCAGAAGGAATCTGTTATTTTCCTTCTTCAAAGAGTGGTTACCAACTGCAACTTCTTACTTAACCATCAACTCTGCCACAATCCAAGCTTTGTTGTAATGTTGTGCTCTTACAGCTAAAACCTGTTGATAATGAACCTGAACCCATTATTTTGAGTCAATGAATTGAAAGAAATAGGGCAAAGAATGAAAGCCACAGGGCCAATTACGAGCATTCTTTGATGTATTACTTGCTAGCACCCACCATATCACTTTGTGTCTTTGTCTTGATCCCCTCTGTTACTCATTAATTATTCTGGAAGGGTTAAAGTTCAGAGAGCTAATTGCACAAACCGTCTTTCTTGGTAGGGATTCTCCCTACTCTGACACTTTCCCCAACTGTGCCCAGCCACCTTGTATTATGCCAATTAGCCCAATTCTTGGCATTTTTGCTTGGGTTTCCAGCATCTTTTCAAGCTTTGCCTAAAATATTTACACTGTATTGCCTAGAGAATAAACCAAGGCAACTTTAAGATTCTATTAGAACTTATTTCATGATATAATCTTTTCTAAACTACTAATGGTATAATTTTTTCTGCACCAATTATGTAACAAACATCACATTATTAACAACAAATAAAATAGTTTAACTAAATCCTGAATATTTAGCAACATGGAGTTGTTCATTCTACTCTCCCACACGAAGTCACAGAGCATTCTAATAAAATTACTTATTCCACATTTGTCAGTCCAAGATCTAAAGTGAGAAAATTCAATTTTCATATGACATATTGGTCAGGTTTTCATAATATATGAACAACCCCAATATGATCAGGATATTTAAAGGAATCAACTTGTAAATCTACATGGCTTCTGAAAAAAATTTTCAATTATTTGAACATTTTTTAAATTCTGAAATAAAATTCCATAAATAAATAATTATGCCTTATAACACTCCCTAGGATGTATCATACCATTATATTTCTTTATATCTTTCAATATCTTCAAAAATTCATTGCTTTCCCTGTATTTCATTTTCAATTAAGTATCTAGAGATTGTTTAAAGGTGCTTGTTTCAGGGCTATGCAAGAATTAATTACTAGACTGTTCTTAATTATTGTACTAATTGTAATTATTGAGCAACTATTGCACATCTAGAATTTAAAGGCTGCTGTAGATAAAGAGCGAGTCAGTCAAATTGAGGCTAATGAATTTTTCAGAATATCAACAAATATACACACATTAATATAAACACTGAAAACAGAGGATAATTTGTAAAAGAGAAAATAAGATCATCAGCTTGAAGAATAAAATAGCCATGCAAAGATTAGGTCAGAGGGAACAGCATATGCAAAGACTTATTAGAAGTGTGCTGGGCTTGAGGAATTGAATTAAGTACAATTTCAATACAGTGAAAAAGAAAAGAATGACTTGGGAAGAGACTGGTAAGATAGAAACCAGATCATGCAGAATGTTGTAGACTATGAGACAGTATTATATTTCATTTAAGGAACAATGCATATGACTTGAATGATTTTTGTATTGCTGAGAATACTTCAAAAAATGTTAAGAGAAGTGAAGCAAAGGATCAGTTTTTAAACAGAAGTTCCATAAATCTCACAATATTGTCTATGGTAGAGAGAGTTCTTTGCACATACCCATAAAACTTTGCTTAAAAGTCTAATTTGCAGAACTAGTTTGATCTAATGGATTGCATTTGTTAATTTCCCTTAAACAGATGATCGAATTCCATAATCCACTAAGCAACTGTGTCAAAAGAACAGGCCAATAATTTAATGGTTAAAGATATGTTTAAAAGCGCAAAGTATAAAATAGTTGAATATGATTTTTTAAGTTTGTTTATAGATTTCATTAAATGTCACATGAATAAAATAGGTCCAAAATGAATCTAAGATGAAATTATTAGCTCCACCAAGACCAGACCAATCATTCATTCAAAGTTACACAAATCTCACCTTTAACTGGAACTATATGTAAAATATATTTGGTTAGTTCATTCACAGTGTTATCAGTGACAGAACTTTTCAAATTGACCTTTTGATAAATCTATGTCACTCTGATAAAATAACCATCTGTGATTCCAAGTTATTAAATGTATCCTTTTACCCTCTCTTTCATAAGATGCTCTAACATTAACATTAGGGTGGCAAAAAATAGTCCCATGAATTAATTGACTCTTATGTAACCACTGCAAAATACATCTTTCAAAGTTTGTGAGTTCCTCATTTTTAGAATGTCAATTATTCTCTTTTAAATTTAACTACTTTCACACATGATTTATTAAGATGCTACTTTTCCTAATCAAAGATAAATGATAGTGTTTAAGTATTTTTATTCTAATAATTTTCCTTTCTTAACCCAAACTTCCATATTTGAAATAAGGAGTACTTTGGACTGACATTTAGTACCCAGAATTCTTTTCAATTCCCTTCCTTTCCCATACCTGGTTTCTCAAACTAAATATTCATCTCTCCTTATTTCTGGTTAGTCACATAATGGGCACTTTCCTAAAATAATGTTACCATATTTAGTGCCAGGGAATTTGAGAACTGTCAACTTTAAATGACCATTCAAGGGTTCTTGTCCTAATGTTTTTAGATCTTGAATGTTTCTTTACAAGTACCCTCCCCACTATTTTCCAAGTTGTAATGCTGTAAAACACCATATTCCTCCAAAAGAACAGTTAATAAATGCAAAATGACAACATGAATATTTGAGGAAAATTGGATATTACCTACAGGGATTCTAGAAGAGTGGTAATTCTGGGCTTGACAAAAAAGACAGTGGAATATTCCACCAAGTCTTGACTACAACCTCTATTTGTAAAGTACTAGTTAACTTCTTGCACTGAAACAGAATGGAAGTTATGTAATTATTTGATTTCTGCTCTATTTGCTTTCAATACCTCACAAGATTATCCTCTCAACATATTCCTTCCTAGGCCTATAGAAAAGATAATTCAAAATTCATAAAATGTTGTTAAAAAAAAAAGTAAAGAAACATCTTTTTACCAGCAACACTAATAACTGAGCTTTGTTCTATTGGTGGCAATCATTAATATTCTGAATTAATCTTTAATTATTTGAACCATTACTGGAAATTTTATAGGAAAACCATGTGGTACATGAGCCATATTCAATTAAAGTTCAGTGGAAGAAAGATATCTCTCTCAATCAATGTTCAAAACTTCACATTGAGCCTATATGCTAACAAATCATACTGTTGGGCCTAGGATTATATTCCAATGAAACTGTGCTTAAAATATATTTATTCAGGATAAACTATGTTTTAAAAAAAGGTGCTAAGCATTTTACTAGAGCATTTCATATATCAAACAAAAATTTTCACTTTTAAGGAACTGTTTCAGATAAAAATTGAGAAATAAAAATGATTAGATTTAATGTTTGGGTTCTCCAAAGTATGTGTCTTATCAAAATAGAATGTCTAGTTTTTCTGTCATATGTGGAAGCTGGAAACACATAAAAAGGAGGGAGGATGTCAAGAATGTAAAAGGGGAAGGGAAGGAGGTCAGGGAGAAGGGAAAGGAGAGAGGGCCTAATGGGGAATGAATTTGATCAAACTATGTTATAGGTATATATCAGTCTGCCACAATTAACCACACAATTCTGTATAATTAATATGTAACAATAAAAAATAAGAATGCTCTACTGTGAAATATTGTGTAGAATTGCCAGTGATACATCTCTTCTCCTATATCTAAACTGAAAATGTATATGATCAAAGACAATGAATTTATATTATTTTACTATTTCTCCAAAGCACATAGGCTCTTCATCCATGAACTATAAGATTGCTCACAAATTTAATTTTAAATTTTATCAGTCCTTTTCTACAAATTCTGTACTCAGCAAAATAAAGCACTACATTCTATTGTTCATCTTTTCTTCACATTATCCTTGCCAATCTGGTAATGGTTTCAGGAGTAGGTAAAGTGGAAGGTAACTTGAAGAATAATTTAAATTCCTTCCAATGGGAGAAAGAGAAAAATAGGCTTCTAGTATTCACAAGAAAAGGAAAATATTCCAGCCTGTAATTAAATGCCTCCAGTAACTGGGATCTCATACCATTCTGTGATTGGATCAATCTTATAGCTGAAAGGCTTATTTTTAATGTAAAACTGCAAAGAACCACATTCTAACTCCCATGTGTTCATTTTTTGTTAGTCATTCTTTCTTCTGGAATAATGTGGAATGAGATTATTCTCTCTATATAATAATTCTTCAAAAATGCTTCCTGTCATAATTTCCTTTGGGTCTTATCTCTGAGATAAAATTATAATTTATTCCTTCACTATTCTCCATGTTCTTTGTTGTCCAGTTCTTCATGACCTCTCATTTCAGAATCCTTGCTGCCATTCCTATTACTTGTTACTGAACCTACTACTGTTCCCTACACCTGGAGTGCTTTCCCTGGCCCCTGCTATTCTACTTTGTTTTCCATATATCAGATCTCAACCTAGGGATAACTTCATTGGAAAGCATTCTATAACCTCCTCAAAGAGTGGATTAGACAACAACTCTGTCTCTGTCCTCCCTATTGCTAAAGAGCTTTGTATTTTAATCACTAATGTATTTGCAAAACTGTGTGCATACATGGTACAAGTCAACTAAATAATTGTGGAATCATTAGGAAACTAAAGAATGAGACAAGAAGGCGATCATCTGTGTTCCTCAGCATGTTTACATACAAAATGAAAAATAATAGTATTTACCTCTCAATATTATTTTAAATGTTCATTGAGTTTATGTGTGTGAATGTATGTCTGTGTTTCCTGAAAAGTAATTAGTAAATAGAAAAGTTTCAGCAAATTTTGGTGATTTATTTGTGATCAACTAAACCTGATTTCTTTTTCATGTAAGTTAATATCAAACTACATGCATTTGATTTTGTACTTATAGTATAGATTTTTTTAATATAAATCACATTTGTCATTTACATTTGTCACTTTTCATCTTAGTCAATGGCTGCAGATAACTGACAGAGGTATGTGTCTAATATCACTATGACATGCATAATACATGTGTATGCATACACACATACATACACACATTCTCTCACAGAGATGTGGGTAAGGAGGGAGGAAGAAAATGAGACAGAGAGGGAAATTTACTTTTATTAGTTAAGTATAAGCACTTTGGACACAGTTGACCTTGGGTCCAAGTCTTAGTTCTTAAACTTAATTACTGGGAAAACATGAAAAAGTTGTTTTCTTTCTTCTGTTATTAATCTCTGTGTATGTATGTTCACTCAACTATAAATTCATTATAGTACATCATCAGCATACCAGTATTTCACCATTACTTTGATGAGTACTTATTTAAATCCATAACAACTGGAAGCAATTCCATTTGCTGAATCTATTCTTACACTGCAGTATTTTTCACAAAGAAGTATGAAACATTTTAGATGAATTGTGAAAATCATATCTTGACTTGAAAATATGGTTCATAAATAATAGTAAACAACTAACCCTGAAAAAGTATGAAGGAATCAGATAATTTAAGCATTGAGTACAAGGATGAAGATTGTATACTTAAACCAAAAGGGTAGTCAATGAAAGTTTTTAGAGGAAGAATGATAAAATTGTAGCTCTACCTTGGGAATGAAATGTGCCACATTATGAGAGATGATGGAAATAGTGCAAGAGACCATTGAAAATGTTTTGTAGTGACCTGAGCAAGAGTTTGCCCAAGAGTATGTGCTGAATGACTGCTGAGTACAAAGCATAGCCATTAGCATTGATGAGCTAGAAACACATAAGCAAATGAATTGAGGAATGCAAATACACAAGAAAAATTCTGATATAAGGCAGTTTATGGCCAATCTTAAAATAGAAATTTTAAAATAATGATTTAGAAGAGTTAATTTTAATTGTAGGACAAGGATGAATACAAATGGAAATGTATGGTGAAGCCAATTTTAAAACAAGGAAGTTATGTTTCTCTCTCTGTCACTTTAGCCAGTGTCCCTGGAACTTCTCTTCTGTCCACAAGCTCAGGGTGCCACATAAATCTAGTCCTCTGTGGATAGATTCCTAACTCCAGTCGACCAGCATGGCTTCACCCATATGTGACAAACTATCATGTAGACTGGCAACTGATATCTATGGTGCAAGTTTCAAAATGAACTCTCATGACTGGAGTGAAAGTAGAAAATGCTAGAAATTTTACCATTGATTATTTTCTAAAGATAAAATGTCAAACTATTTTTGTCTAAAATCTATATTAGTACAATCTTAAAAGGATACATTTTATAATGTAATGATATACATAATTTGCCAGTGTTCGATAATGTTTTAACCAATAGAATCACATGATGATAAAAGATTAGAGATACCAGTCTAGAGATCTGAACTATATATATAGAGATATGATAGATATATAGATATATAATAGACATAAAAGACAATATGCAAGAGATATTTTTTCTTCCAATTTCTTATGCACTAAAAAAAAAAAATTCTTGATAGCATCAAGAGTAAGGTTACCTTTCAGAAATATCATAGATTAGACTATACAGAGCCTTCAATATATAATACAAGATCCTTAATAAAGGCAAATATTGTATAAATGGTGAAACAATTTGCCTACCCTTTAGTTAAAAGTTTAGAATCATACTTGCCTCCAATTTCTTTTTCCCCCAGTTAAGTTATCACTAATAGGAAAGTCTTACTACAAGCAATTCATAAGCTTTTGTAATGTCTCTGACATTAGAAAAGCTACATGTATTATTTAATAAACCCTTCCATAGGAGAATAAGAATAGACAGGATCCTGTATGAATAAAGATATTTGGCTTCCGACAGATGTCAAATTGAGTCATTTGTACTCAACAATGGAGAAACACCTTCAACATGAATATTTATTTTAAAAACAAATTAAAATGAGCAAAAACTCAAACCTTTTAACCCAATTTACAAAATTGTCCGACACTGAAAATATATACATTGTTCCAAACTACTCTATGTAATCATGAGTTCTTTTAGATGTACAGGGAAAATGTCCAATTGCAAATTCCATATCAAAAACAATTTGATAAATACACTAAGAAAAGGGAAGAGGGGAATCACAGGACACACATATTTTTCATCCCCTTTAATCATTAAGTTAAACTGGTCAAATTGAATCTCTAAAACAAAATAGCTTCCAGGTTAGACCCTTGATGCCAACTTTGGCCCAGAGCAAATTTTTACAGTGAAGATGTTTGTTCAGGAAAGTGATGTTTCATGGAAATGACCCTCAGACCTTTGTCTCCAGTAGAGCTACTAGATCTCCCATAAACACATAGATTAAGATCATGGGGGCCTTATTTATTATTAACCTACTGGTCACCTTTTCGGAGATCAGATGTTCTCCTAACATCTCCAATGAATTGCCCTGTGAACGCAGCGCTCTTCATAGTGCCCCAAGATTCAAGGGTAAAGAATAAATGATAGAAGTTAGGTGTTGTGTTTGGTTCTTATATTTTGATTCCTTTAGTACTAGTTACAACTTGAACTTCATCTAACTGACAAAGCCAGCAGACTATCCATTCAATTAGCTTTAATAGGATTAAAACTCTGCTTTGGAATGGCAGACTTAAATAGACAAAATCTTGGCAAACACTTTCATGTATCCCATTAATTCTAAAATAAATATGTTACTAAGGCAAAATAAGTATAATCAGATATTTTAGCATTTTACTTTTCAACTAGCCTTTTTTCCCATTTTGGTGAATTTTTATCAGCCAGAGTTTAAAGAGTGATATCTGTGTGTAAATTAAAATTTTATTCAATATGCCCTCTAGTAGTAGTATTCTAATTGTCTTAAAATCAGGGCCTTGGCTAAAGAAGATGCTTGCCACATTAATAAATTTAATTAATTCTTGTATGAGTGGGACAATCCATCAAGTGAAGAGGGCATATTTCTGTAAAGGTCATTACCTGTCCCTTTAATCATATTTTTAAAAAATGTAGAGAAGGTGGGTCACCTTAATAGACACCAAGTAACTGACCACTTGTCAGATCAGATCACTAATCCTATGTCCAAACAACATAGTGCAGAAGTGAGTATGATCATTACTGGAAAACTAGCCATTTTCCATAGACTCAACAACAAAATGCAATTTAAATTAACTCAGGTCCCAGAAAATAAATGTGTATACTACCATTTAAACCAGTCCTAAGGAAAAATAGATTAATGGTTCTTAACAAAAGTGAAAGAATTTGCATCCCTTTCATTGGTTCATTTATTCAACCAATTAACATTTACTAAGTACCTATTGAGTTAACACATCAACAGACTGAGTTCTTTGAAGTTTCAAAGAAAACAGTAGACTTGGACCTTATCCTCAAGGAAAAATTTCCTAATAAGCAGCGAGAAGTGACATTTGTAAAAACCACAGTAAGGCAATACCTGAACTGTGCAGGATGACCCACAGTACACATAGGCAGGAAAAAATGGAAAGTAAAAGAAAACTCTCCCCTGCTGTGATTCATGGAAAAAGTCTTCTTTCTAATTTTTTTAAAACAAAAGCATACATTTCAAGGGCACACATAAGAAAGAGGGATCATAAGGCAATAGAATGGGCAAGAACACATAATAGGAAGAAAAATTAAAAATGTAGAATTGGAGGCTGTGAATTCTAAAAATTAAATTTACCTGATCTGCAACTTTATATATAACCTTACCATGTTAATTGGTTTTCAAGTGGGTTTTCTTTTGTTTTCCTTCTTTGTTTATCACTTTTTCACTGCATTCGGACCAAATGCATGTTCTCTTTGGAACCTCACATTCCATGCATTTTTTTTTTTCAGATTTGTTATGCCTAAAATAATTCTTTTCTTTATAAGGAAAAATAACTAACTTCTTCCCAACTACAACATCATTGATTTCCAAAACTCGGCTAGGGAAAAAAGTATTTATGTGCATATTAAGAAAATATAGTCAGTCAAGCTCAGTAGTACATGCCTATAATCCCAGCAACTCCAGAGGTTCAGTCAGGAAGATCTCAAGTTCAAGACCAGCCTCAGCAACTTGTGAGACCCTCAGGAACTTAGGGAGTCCCTGTCTCATCATAAGAAAATTTAAATAATTTTAAAAGGACTAGGGATGTAGCTCAGTGGTAGAGTGCCCCTAGGTTCAATCCCCAGTACCTAAATAAATAAAAAAAAAAAAAAATAGGAAAATATAGACAGACATTCCTTGGAAGAAATATAAGACCTAGAAATTTTGTATAGACATAACCCAACTCATGAAAAAAGTCAGTTAACAGAAATTTGGTCAGTTCACTTGTATTGCCTTCCTAAAGTAGTTTGCAAAACTTTTGCACATAGAGTTTTATTGTTGTTTTGCTTTATTGTTCATTTTTCCAAGGTTATGCAAATATAACGGATTTTACTGAAAAAGCTATTTGAATTTACAAAAACAAAACCCATAAGAAAGATTTGAAAATATACAAGACAAGCATAGAAACCACTGAGAGGTTGGATACCAAGAAAATAACATACCAGGTAGTTTTAAGTACATTAAGGAGATAGGAAAGGACATAAATAATCTTAATTCCCAAGTGTGAGATCATAAACACTACAGAGAATTTGCCCCCAGCATCTAGTAACCTGAACAGTTTTATAAAATGTCAGAATTGGTTTGAAGTCAGATGTATAAGACCAACTGCTGTTAATGTAATTACTTTTTTCTCATTATGCCTAGGTCTAGACTAGACTTCAAGTTTTGGCTTCCCATAAGCACTAGCATGTAATCACAAATGTATTTAAAATTTTTAAATAAGAGTACATTTTCATTGGAATGTAGTGGCCTTACAGATTAGCCAACTTATGGATGGATTTCCTCCACTATTATTTTTTATTCAGTGGTCAATTTAGCATTCATTATTATAATAGCACTAGCATTGTGGAATGAGCTCACCACACCTAACCTTTATGCTATAAATTGAATTTAAATTGCTGACTCCCATCAGATGCTAATTAAACTTAAGATCACTGATTTTATGTAGCACATTGTGCTTTAAATATATATGCCTGGGATACCCAGCAGATGAATTACTACTTATAGATATTAATAATGAGGATGTTGGTTATTTTTTCAACTTTAATTAACAGGTGTAATACCCACTTGAAAAGGCATCATTAAAATGGTATCCAAGATTTACAGAATTTATAATACAGAGTTGGTTACTTAATATCCCTTTCAGAGTTTGACCTTTTCAAAATGCAGTCTAATATTTGGCCATAAAACCACTGAATTTTCAAAACTTTGTTGCCTTGACTAACCTTAAAACTTATTTTTTCCTGTGAAGTTTTTCTGTTTTCTTGCAAATGAAAAATATTTCTACTAATACAATTGTACCAATGCTAAACCAAAACAAAGTGTGTTTGAAGGTAAATATATGCAAGGCTGAAAGGTGACATTGTAGCCTATGTGTATAGATGCACATGTGTACACACACCACACAGACGTATGCCCAGTGCCCAACTCCAAGACTTTACATGTAATACCTAATCACATCTAACACATATGACTCATGCAAATTTTATATTGCCCTGTCTCTAAGATTTAATGATGATGTGCCCTGAAACTTTCATTACTTTCACTCCTTTTATCCTTTCACTGCCAAAGGAGACTTTTTTACCCTGAATAATAATTTTAACCTGGCTTCTGTCCCTAAATATTTTTTTGAAACTTTGACACTTTCAAAGGTCAATTATAATCACCTCAGTCCAATGGCCTCTAAAAATTCCACAGCTCCTTTTACTTTTTTCAATACATTTGGATTAACTCCTTTTGCCTGAAAATTTCTTGTTTTGACTTGCATTATGCTTCACTATTTTCCTTCTCATCTATCACTCTCAACTTTTCCTTTTCTCCTTATTGTCTTACACTGGTAAACATAAGTGGATTCTAAGATTCAACCCTTCAACCATTTCTCTTGACTTTTTCTATTGCCTCTACAACAAACTGCCAAATCTATGCATTGGATGCATTTAAAATCTAATTTAAATTTTAAAATCTAATCCAAATACTAATTACTCCCTCCTTGGCCCCATCTTGAGTTCAAACTCAGAATCTTGCACTTCTCTCTATTACTTGCAACTCCTTGATTAAAGTGCTTACTCTTAGGGACTCAGTCAACATCAGCCCCCCCGACTGGACACACACCCATAACTAATCACATTTTACATTGTTTCTTTATGAAGTTTCTTAATGCTGCTTCATTTTTGTACTGATATTGCTATCATGCTAAATCAAAATATGGAAATCGCCTTAAATAGAAGATTTAAATAAGATCTAAATGTTTCCTAATTTAAAATCCAAAATGTTAAAGACACAACTAAAAATCATTCATCATACATTGAGTCAAGAAAGTCACAAATTGAGAAAAGACAGTCAATAAATACCAATACTGAGATGACTTAATAAAAATGTAAAGTAGCAATCATAAATGTTTCATTGGCAATATGAAATTATCTTAAAACTAATGAAAAATAGAAAATAGATGTAAACATGAAGCAAATGGAAATCATGGAACTGAAAAATACAATAAGTAAAATTTTAAAACCTTACTGGATGAACTCAACAGTAAATTAGAGATGACAGGGGACAGAATCAGAAAACTTAAGCACAGATCAATAGACTTTTTCCATTTTGAACAACAAAGAAAATTTAGGTTAAAAAAAAAACAGAATTTCAGAAGCCTGTGGTACACTAACATTTAACATTTGTGCTAGTAGAGTTTCAGAGGGAAAGAATATGGGGGAAACTGAAATAAAAATCAAATATATAATGACTGAAATTTCCTCAAATTTGGTGAAAGATATAAAGCTACAGGTTCAAGAATCTTGGCAAACTGAAAATCAAATACATCCCAGAAATTCATTCCAAGAAACATCATAATCATTTTTTTAAAACAAAGATAAATAAAAACTATTGGGGAAAAAAGCTTGAAAATAACTAGAGAGAAATGACTTATTGTCTTTAAAGAAACTGATTCAAATGCCAGTTATTTTTTCTTTTTCTCTTTTTTATTGGTTCTTTTTAGTTATACATGACAGTAGAATTCTGATATACATGACAGTATCATTCTGATATAATTGTATAAGCATGAAATGTATGTTAGTTTATTTAGGACCCCACTCTTACGGATGTACAGGCTGGTGTATTTATATAAATACATAGGAAAATTATTTCAGATTCATTCCATGTCTTTCCATCTCCTTTCCCCACTCTCTTCATTCTCCTTGGCCTAATCTACTGAATATCTATTTTTCCCTTTATCTCTCCCTCTATCGTACAGTACAAATCAGGGAAAACATTTGACCTTTGGCTTTTCTGGGCTGGCTTATTTTGCTTACCATGATAAACCATGGAGACTCAGAAAGAAACAGCTTCAAAAGCTGTAAAAACAAAAATAAAACAGAAAACCCTCCAACTTTCATAGCTGGTGAAAATATCTTTCCAATAGGGAAGAGAAATAAGAAGTATTCTCAGATAAAGGAAAACAAAGAATTTTTTTTCATTAAACAGTTAAAGGAAAGAGAGAGAAATTGAATTGCTAAAAATGGAGATACATAAGATAGATCATTTTCCTCTTGAGGTCTTTTTTTAATGTAGGCATTTTTAAAGCAGTCTTAGATTTTACAGAAAACTTACACAAATAGTACAAATTCTCACACATTTTCTCATATATGTCCTCACTCACTGTCTTCCACAGTTTCCCTATTATTAACATCTTGCACTTATAGGGTTCAATTGTTCTAGTTGATGAATCAATATTGAAACATTATTATTAACTAACCGAAGTTCACATTTTACATTGAGTTTCACTTTTTGTATTTTATCGATTTTCAGATTTTTGCAAATGCATTGTGTCATGCATCCTACAGAAGTTTGGCAGCTCTAAAATTTCTCTTGGATCCACCAATTCTTCCCTCCCTCTAGACCTCCCTTGGAGTACCTATGACAAGAGAATAATTTTACTAGGTCTCTATAGTTTTGACTTTACATAATATCATATAGTTCAGATGGTAAAGTACGCAACTTTTGCAGATTGGCATCTTTCACTTAGTAATATGCATTTTAAGTTTTCTCCATATCTTCATGTGACTTGATTTCTTTATGTAGTTGAATAATATTCCATTATATGGATATAGTATAGTTTGCTTACCAATTTTCCTATCATCTTGGTTGCTTTGTAACTGAGGGTGATAAAATACTATGTATAGGTTTTTGTGTGGAGATGTTTTCATTTGACTAAATTCCAAGGAATGTAATTGCTAAATCACATAGTAAGACAATGTCTGGCTCTTCACCACCAGACTGTCCTTCTAACTGATAGCATTTTGCATTCTCATCAGCAATGAATGAGAGTTCCTGTTGCTCTACATTCTCACCAGTATTTGGTATTTTCCATGCTTTGTATTTTAGCCATTTTTATAGCTGTGTAGTGATATCTCATTGTTATTTTACTTTACAATTTCCTCATGACACGTGACATTGAACTTCTTTTCATATGCTTTTTTTCTATTTGTATATCTTCTTTGGGAATGAATCAGATATTTCAGTCATTTTTTTTTCTAAATTGGATTGTTTCTTTTCCTATTGTTGAGTTGTGAGAGTTCTTTTCTCATAGGTTTTTTGATAGTGCTTGATAGTTTATGCAAAAACCTATGATGATTTCTGATATGTGCTCGAAGTATGAAGAAAAATGAAGAAAATTGTATTTTAAAATAGGGTAGAGGAACCTAGATGGAAGTCAATTTTCTGACACTTTAGTCAAAGAGATAAAATGTTAATACCAGTAGACTGTCAAGTGTGTGGTCCATGACAGTAGATATACATATACTGTACACCTAGAGAAATCACCATAAAAACTACATAATGATGTACATTCAGAAATAATATAAATAGGGCTAGGGATATTAACTCAGTTGGTAGAGTGTTTGTTTCCCAAACACAAGGCCATGGGTTCAATCTGCAGCACCACCAAAAAAAAAAAAAAAAAAAAAAAAAAAAAAAGAAATAATGTAAATAAATCAAAATGAAATTCTTAAAACCAATCAATAATTCACATAAAGAAAAGAGAAATAAGAATGACAAACAAAAGAAACAGAAAACAAAGAATAAAGTGGTAGACAACAAATAATATAATAAATCAAAATTTTCATTAATCATAACTATTCTATATATATTGAATAAAAGCAGAAGTTATCTAGTTGTATAAAAGCATGATCAAACTATAGAAGGAATTTACTTCAAACATAATAATATAAGCAGGTTGGATGGGCAGAAAAAAGATACACCATGCAGTCATTATTTTTTTAACAAAGCATAAGTGGTTATGTTGATACCATATAAAGCAGACTTCTAATTAATGAAACAGTATAAATAAAGAAGGGGTTTACATTACAGACAAAAAAGTGAATCCAAGAAAACAGTAATTCTACATGTATATGCATCCAACTACAATTCATCAAAATACATAAAGCAAGAAATGACAGAACTGAAAGGAAATTTTTTTTTAAATCCACAGTTTAAATACAGTATTTCAGCACCCTAATACTATTAAAGTAATTGAATTTTTACTTTTAAAAACATAATAAAAAAGAAATCTCTTGGCCCAGGAAGCTTCAATAGAGAAATCTACCAAACATTAAAAATTGGCAAGAACTGTACACTATCTCTTCCAAAAAGTAGAAGAGGAAATAATATTTTCTGATTCATTGTGGGCCAGTATCACCCTGATACCAAAACCAGACAAAATATACAAAAAAAAAAAAAATGAAGAAAGGAAGTGAGGAAACAACAAACCACTCCTTTTCATAGCTTTAGATGCAGAAGTCCTCAAAAGTATCTTAGTAAACTGAATGTAGCAAAGTATCAACAGTTCTAGACATGACACCAAAAGCATTATTTATAAAGGAAATAATGGGCAAATTGAACTTTATCAAATCTTAAAATATTTGTTTTGTTAATGGTCCTGTCAAAAGGAAAATATACTCTGGGAGAAAATATTTAAAAATCATGTACCCTACAAAAAATTGTGTCCAAAATATAGAGAGGGACCAATAAAGTAAGGAACTAGCTTCACTGGTCTTTATGTTGTTCACACAATTCTCTTCTCCTATACATTTATAGAATTTACCATTATATTCTAATAATGGCCATACCATATTAAGTAATCAAAAAAGTAAGATTCTGTCAACACAATCCTGGATAGCAACACATGATAGGCTACAATTAAAGTACCTAAAGAGTTGATAAATTGCACCTCCTTGCTGCCAATCCATTGTGTAGTCTTCTCCCACACTGACTCTGGGTTGAGCCATGTTGTTTTGGCCAATGGGACATGACGTAAGCACAGATTTAAAATGATGTCCATATTAGTGCTGATACCTTCCATTCCTGCTTTTAGATCCCTGCTACACGTGAGGTCAAGTATTCTGCTATAGACACACAACCCAGCCAGCAGCCAACATCACCAACCAGACTTTCAAGTGAGGTCGACTTAAAACTATCAATCTCCAGGATAACCACCCAACAAGATGCAGAATGGGCAGCAAAAGAACCAAGGAAATGAACCCATCCCATATTACAAACCCAGAGAATCATAAAGAGGTAAAAGAGTTGTTTGAGGTCACTGATTTTCATTGTAATTGGTAGCATAACAACATGCTACTAATCCATCTCATTAGTAGTATGTGTTTAAATTTTAACTTTAATATACACCTAAATAAATGGATTGATTCAATTGACAGTTGAGTATTTTCACTTCAACCCTTAATTTAAAAGCTTTTCATAATTAAACCCTTCTAACATTTTTTAATGGTAAGTTTTGAAGTTCTTAGATACTAAGAATCATTGAAGAGATTAACAGTGTCAATGTAGATAGTATAGGAAACTGATTTAAGTTTAAATTTATATAGAAACTATCTTTCATATTGCATGTTCAAGTTAACAATAATAATTATACATTCAAATTCTACCTGTTTTCATAACATCAAATGGCTAGAAATCAATAATTTCAAAATTTATTTAGAATCAATTAATATTGTACTAAATATATTTTAATACAAATCTTCAAGCATAGACCATTATAGACTGAACTATTTTTCTTATTGTCTACTTAAAATAACTTTAAAGAAAACCTAATTGCCAAACATGGGGATCAGCATTCTTAAAAAAATAAAATGCTCATCTGTCATTGTGATTTTGCCAAATAGTAAGTTATTTAGAGTAATTTGTGGAATTATTATTTGAGCCATTATTTAGGTAAAGCAATCCAGTAAGCACACTAATATGAAAAACATTTCATTTTTCACCATCTTAGCTATCATAAAATTTAAAGTATGTCAATCTTAATGCTTTAGGGCATAATTTGGCTACCAGCTGGGGTCAGGATAGAATTTTCCCCATAGTGTGGTATTGCCAATTACTCTAGGTGTGGAGCGAACAAGGGAAAGAGTCAGGGGGTTACATGGCCCTCTAAAGCATCTGGTATCAGATGCTTTCAGAGCAAGAATTCAGGGTAAGATGAAACATGCAATTGTCCCTGTATGTCAATTCCGATATTCCTATGAGCTGCCAGTATGACACTGCTGCCACAAGGGAGGGATTTCCTATGGAACAGATGTCACTTACAGTATTATGTGGGCTATCTATCTCAACAAATAATTGCTTGGCACTTCTGCCCTATGGCAAGGGTCTGAAAATATGTTAGGGTGAGAACACACCATACAAGCAGATGGGCACAGAAAAAAAGAAGGAGCCAGAGCATACTGAGCCTGAAATGCATGTGCAAAAGCCAGATGGGAACACTGAAGCAGATGTCTTTCCTTGACTAAAGCCCCCAAACAGGATTTCCCAGTTATTAGTTATTTAGAAGTTCTATTTCAAAATTTTGTTAAATGAGTATGAGTTGCACAAGTCTCCAATTTACTAAAAAAACAGAAGCCTTGCTCTTTTGGTATATCCTGCAATTTCCATTAGAAAATGATGCATTTTACTCAAGGCCTGAAACTGACATAAGACTCCCAACACCAATGCCCTCCACTTCCACACACCACCCCCCAAGAAAAAGAAAAAGGGAAAAAAAACTAGGCTGGGATAAGAGGATGGACACAAAGACTGACAATGAATGACAAAGGACAATTGAGATGGGACTTGCCTGAGAGAGACAGCAAGAGAGAAAAAATGTCCTTTTAAAATATCAATAAGAGAATCAAAGAAGGCAAGATCCTTTTTCTGATAAAAGGGGAAAAGTTAATAACAGTGAAGAAAGAGAAGGCAATTGCAATGTGCTCCCACTGTAATGGAAGAAAAGAAGATAAAGGTAGAATTGGAAAGTAACAATTTTAAATGTTTAACATATACATTGCTTGCACACTTTTTGCAGTTGTGGATTAAAGTTTTAAGAAACATTTAAACTATTGCCCCAATAGCAGACCAGTTAGCTATTCAAGTAATTAGTTGGAGAAAGAGGCAGGGTGTTTTTGTTCGTAAGAATCAGAATATGAATTTTCACATTAAAAATAGCACTGATTGCAGAAAGAGCTCGGGACTAGTGGGGAGGGGCAAAAATGAATATAATGTAAATTATTAAAAAGCATTAAACCATATCTCAGAATTAGAAAATACCTGCTACATGTCTGTGTCCATAATGGGACACAAGTAATAAATGCTTTGGAAGTTTTCTAGACACAAATAATTTTGCCATTTGGTAATGTCTGAAAAGTGTGATTCAACTGAACATTTGTTCATATTTTGGAGCAGATTCAAAATTATTCTCAAGGAAAACTCTACATTTGGCTTGCTAGTCTCCCTCTATATGGTCTTTCAATCTTAAACACTAGAGGTGTGCTTTAATTTTTATCATATTAATCCTACCACATGTTTGTCTGTTTTCAAAAGTTTAGCAATCCATCCTTACTTACTAATATGGAAAAACAAGATACAAGGTCCTTATTGGAGAACACAATCTCACTTTTTTCTATAACTTCCAGCTATTATCCAGCTGAGAAAGTATAATGCGAAAGGATCTACTATGCAATCTCTTCACTCTGCCCAAAATTCAAACCAAGAATGATAAGGGGGTAAAGATTCACAACCATACTCCAGTCAGTTTATAGAGTTCGACCTCATCTTAATGGGAATGAGAAGTCACTGGAAAACTTCTGTTGGTGTATTTGTTCTTTGGGGAGAAGGATACCACAGTCACATTTACATGGTGATTGATTTCTGGGGACACATGGTGGAACAAATTGGATGGGATCAAGACTGAAAGCAAAGACACCAATGTGGAGCACCAGGGTAATACAGACAAGAAGTAATGATTACCTTGACTGGGGTAGTGACAACAGCAATGGAGATATGTGGTTATATCTGAGAATGATCTATGAGGGAGATTCAAAAGGACTCTGCAAAAACAGGAATGAAAGAGAAACAAGATGTAAGAGTCATCCCAATTTTAAAGCTTGAACAAGCATATTGGGTATTTCAGTTAAGATGTATAATCTTAAGAAGAATAAGTGGGGTCTTTGTTTTATTTGGGGAAGTCATTAGGAGACATTAGATTACTAATCCAGTTCAGGCCATATTGAGTTTGCATTTTGGCAGAAGTAGTTGGATACTTGGATGAGTAGCTCAGAAAAAGGCTCTAAACAAAAGGCAAACATTTGTAGGTTGTTAGCATTTACATTTAAGCCATAGTAGTAGATAGTTAACCTGGGATAGTGTGAAAAGTCAGGAGAGCAAACAATACTAAGGACAGAGTGCAAAGAAAAACCATTTATTAACTAAAAATTTAATAAGTACTTATTGTATTGTATTTCCCAGAGTTCCAGTAATAAGAAAAGTTCCTGCTCCCATTAGATTTCCCTTTTCAGTGGATGAGCCAATCAATTAGCCAGTGAGCAGAATACAACACAAACCCTAACACGGTTGGTTAGATATTTTCAGATACATTGAAGAAATTTGTAGAAAATAAAATGGCATGTGGTTCCAGATCATGAGCACCTAAAATGTGGTAGAGCACTTTGAGGAAGGAGTAAGAGGTAGAACAGGTGAAGGGATGCAGAAGGAGACACCTGGATCCTGAGAAGGCGAAGCAGAGAATGAGAATATGTCTCCTAATGTCCAACAGCAGGGGGATGGGGGCCTGCTATAACTTGGAGCCAACCAAGACACAGGACATGAGAAGTTTGTCTCCCCTATAATAAGACCTCCATGAAGTAACAAAAGTGTTTCTTCCAGAGTTACTGCTTACACTGTATACAGAATAATCAGAATGAACAGGTCTTGAAAAATTAGTGGAAAGACAATTAATGGAACCTAATCTCTAGAAAGTTGAAAAGACAATGGAAAGAGTTGGTATTTCTTGAATCAAGTGAGCAAAAATAATTAACAAATAACCAAGATATGAAATCTCCCTAAATCTCACACTGAATTTTTTAATATAGTTATATACTAACATTAAAAATAAAATGTGGAGTTAAAATGTATACATATCCTGCTTTTCTCAATTATCTATGTCTGAAATTTCACTCTCAGGGTCAGTTAACAGTATCAACATCATTATTCAATTTGTGGAAGTTACTAGAAATAATTAGCATCTAGGTATTTTTGGCAGTGGAAGAACCACTGGAGTTTTCAAAACATCATTCAAAATATAATAAGTGAAATCATTCAAAATATAAAAGTGTGAAGTGAGACAAATAGACATATAAAGTGTGTATGAAAAAATAATTGTAAACAAGAACAGTGTTGCCACTGAAAATTAGTGAAATAATTGAGTAAATATTATTTTAAAAATCTAAAGAAATAGTTTTTGTTCAATCAGTGAAGCATTTTCAAGTCAATATGAGAAGTATAAAGAGATTAGTAGTCATAATAAATTAGTAAGTCTCAAAAAATGAGACATTCAAGGAAAAGTTGAAAATGGACATGAGTCTTTACATTTATGGAGGAAGATTATGAAGTTAAAGGCGACCAATTTTCTATGTTTCAAGATAAGTAAAAGGAAATTAGACTAAAATTATAGTTCAATAATAGCGAAGAAGAGGGAGAACATTGATATTCTAACTTCTTTGGATGCTGCAATGTATTACCCCAAAGGTTGTGTAATTCTCCTTGCATTATTACCTAAAATCAAGAGAGACCCTGAGATGTAACTATTGATGAGTAAGAATCACAGTGCCAGAATGTCTTGTGCTTGGGGACTCCACAAGAACAAGTGACTCCCACTCATCTTCCTCTGCTTCAGTGGGCCATTTTCCTCCATTAGTAAGCTCTTGGCTATAAATCTATTTTACTGGGTATTAGATGCTTTGAGTCTCAGGTGCATAATACATGTTATTCAGACTACACAATGGGGTTTAGGTGACTTTTGTAGGTTTCTTGATTATGGTGCTCATCATTAGCTGGATGAACTGAGCATAAGCACAACGGCCATTTCAGCTCCTCCATTACTCATCATCACATAGCAGTAACTACATTTGCTCAGGTCTGAACTACGTATTACCCATACTTACACGAAAGAGAAACATAACCTCCCCCCCAAATTTCACAGAAAATACTTAGTTGTCACTTTGTTTTCCAGTTTTATATCTTCCATAATTCCTGTCCTTTCCATCAACACTAAAGGTAGAGAAACTTTCTAAGTATGTAAGGCAGAGTATATTGACCAACTTGACATAATTTCCTTTTTTAAAAAAAAATCTGAGCTTTATTTAAAAAAATAAAGTTTTAAGGGTTCTTTGAAAAATAACTTCAAAAGGGTGTCCGGGATATATGTAAATGAGATTTCTAACTGGAGAAGATGATCAAATTCTACAAGGTATTTAGCAAATTTAGAACACCCAAAGTGCAACTAGAAAATGAGGTCTAAGATGGAAAATTGAGCCATTGAATCTATGATTGCAATTTTCCTTTATTGTATTCCCTTATTTTGTAAGTTTTACCTCTTTATCAAGATTAATATACTTTGATATATGCCTCTTCGCATTTTTTTTTCTTTTTTGTATCCCAGCTCTATTTCCTGTATCCCTTCCTGTCCTATGGTCCCAAAGAAAGCAAAATGAATGCTAATACCAGAAAAGGGAAGTTTTGGCAAGTTTCTAGTATACCAAGGAGAAAGAAAATGTTTTACTTTAAAAAAAAATTACAGAAAGAGGACAAAGGGAGACTAGAGGCCAGACAAGAAGGTTCTAATTCCCTACTCCAGGACAGAATCATTAAACGGTGTATACCCAGTGGAGAATTTGCAAAGGACAGAAAACCCAATAGAAAGAAGAAATAAAAACAAAAGAGTTTTTGTTGCTTTTCCCATTGAGAACTCTGATAATGTTGAGGGACCTCATCATATCAGAAATACTGACATACAAGTATTCCTACAGGTCCCTAGTGGGCAACAAGGGTCCAGACTGGGGTCCACAAGTGAAGCTGTAGGTTCATTGACATTTGCCACTGACAGTGACACTACCAGGGAAACAGACTATGTGTCCCATAGTGGGAGACTCAGCAACAGACCCTGGCAGGAAGTTCCAGTTAGTAGTGGTCAGGCGGAGAAAGGAACTCCTTAGAGAAAGCCATCCAGGTCAGAGGACATAAGGGCATGTGAATTTTGCCTCATATCCACAAGAGTCTGAGTGTCTGCCAAAAAGAAACAGATTAAACCTTAAAGAAGCCACTTGAACTAGAACAGCTTTGAGACTCCTTTAACTGGGAAGTTAAATTTTCATCCCATTATCCGCTCTAATTAAACATCTCTTCCCCCTCTCTTACCATGCTCCATCCCCCAGTAAGATATAAGTTCTGGGATGGCGGTGGGAATTCAAGAAAAGTTAGAAATTGTTATAGAAAAGAAAGAGGCCACATTTTCCTCATAATTTTTTACCTTTCTACATGTAATCAGCAAAATTAAATTAGATACTCCAAGTAGATAGAGATTCCTACAGAGTGACTTTATTCACATTCAACAACAGGCCAGCACATGATATGTTTAGAAATATTGTTCCATTGATTGAAGAATACCTCCATTTTATACACTCCAAGATAGTCTAATTCTTTATTTAAAATACATTAATACATGTTTATTGAAATACATTACAGCGTACCATCAGGGAAGCCTCAAGGCATCTAATGTGCTTAATCACAACACAAGTCTCTAGGTTCACAGTAGTGTGTGCCTCAACATTTAAAAAGTCAAAAGCGTGAGCTATTAATGACTTCAAACAGAACTTCAAAGTGGGAAGTACCTTCATAGTTCCTAAAAAAAGAGTGGTCCTCAGTTTTTTAAACCCAGACACTTAATTCCTAGCACATCATATAGTTTTAATCAGGCTCTAAGATGCTGGCACATGCTAATAAAAGGCAGAATTGACCAAATGTGCCTAGTGTGTCTATCCACATGACACATCTATAGAGTCTGACAACTATCCATTAGTGCTAATTTTTATTTGTTTTAATTTTAGAGACTCATCATCCTGTGCCCTATCAGAAACACAGTTTTCTACCTTAGATAACAAAAATGAAAAGTTTCAGATCTAGAGAATATATCTGGGTTAAATAAACTTCAAATAATCAAAACTTGATAGAGCTGAGCTTAATGGACAAAGATACCCTAAACTACTCCATCCTGCAGATGTGATTTAAGAGATGGAATTACCTAGGTTGTTCAACAGTGGAGAATTAACTAAGGCAATGAGAACTGGTATCATAATGGTTTCCTGAAGTTTCTACCACCTCCTAAAAGTGCCATTAGCTAGGAACCAAGCCTTCAACATGAGAGCCATCCAGATCCAAACACTAACACAGCATTCACTGTCTTGATCATAATGGCCAGATCAAGAGCTGGGCCCATGATGCCAGCAATTCTTTCCCACAGTTGTTCACACTGGAGCTGAGTAACCTACGTCCTCAGTTTTTTTGGTGGCAAACTGTGAGAATGTAAGCCTAAAGGAACTGAAGCCTACAGGAAGAACTGATCAGAGAATAAAGACAATACACAGATGAAAAAAGAAAGAGGTTCTAAAAAATACTTGAAGTTATGGTTCCAGTAACCCCTGATACCAGCTCTCCTTTCTGGTAATGAGAACCAACCTATTATGTCTGTTGTTTAATCTCCTTCAAATTGGGCTATTCTTCTGGAAGAATCATTAGAGAGTTCACTAATAAAGCAAATGAGAAAGGTAAAACCAAACAAGGTGGGCAAATGACAACTGTCATCATTGTCATAGTCATAGAACATTTTTGCTAGTTATGCAATTTCAAGATAATTTCTTAAAATCTTTGAACCTCAGTTCATTATCTACAAAATGGGACTTAAAACTATCATAGTAGGTACTTCAAGAATTAAAATAATGCTAATAAAGTGCTTAGCATGATGCCTGTCCCATAGCCCTTGCTTAATAAGTGCTAAAAAATGTATTGTTTTGCTAATGAAGTTGTAAGGATAATGATGATGAGGTCCTAAAATGACAAAGAATATAGAGCTCAGAATCTTATGGAATTTTTCCATTAGAAGCTTGTCTATTTACAATACATTTTGAGAAAATTTTAATGACTAAAAAGAAAAATGTAATAAAGTCATAAATAATAATAAACAAAGCATTATCAGTTACTTTAATAAACAGTGATTTTTCTAATGCTTGATTTACAATAAATATTTGCAATTGAAAATTCATTAGAAGTTAATGGAATAGACTTACTCTTAAGAATAGATGAAAATTTAAAGCCAAAGCAAATATGATTGATCTAGTTATTTCCAGAGAATGGATACAAAAATACACCCACAGTAAAAGATTTCATTTACACACAAACCTACATACAATACTAGGTGCTGTACCTATGGTACATAGACTCTCTTTCATTGTCATTATTTATTTCTCCCCCTACATTATAAAACCTTCATAGCAAGGTATATCTCCATATTATATTCTAGAAATTTAGCTCAAAAACTTGGTAAAAAGCAGATCCTCAAAATACAGTATTTAAATTAAACTGAATTCTGCAAATCTACTTAAAGTCAGAGGACATGAGTTCCTTCTTGCTTCTACTCTTTACTGAGTACCCTATCAAGAATAAGTCACTAAGCATAGAATCATGTCCTCACAGTGTTTGCCTACAAACTTATCTACTCTGCCTCCCCTAGTACAGAAATTCCATTTAAAATATGTTTATGACCTGTACACACTGTGATAGACCCTCTACAAATAGTAACATTCAATCGAACCTCATAAGCAATTTTGGCAAAATCACTATCTTTCCCATTAAATAACGCAACAAAGCAATGCTTTATAAGGCCCAATATCACTGAGTCAGCAATAGAGACCCAGAATTCTAACTTAAAGAACATATCCTTTCTACACACCACCTATTTGTGTTTTATGAGTCTTAGAGGGCTTATAAAAAATAAATCACCATTAATAATCTTCCCACTCATATGGTAAATTTCATTGACTGATTTGGATAGCCAAATGAGATGATGTGAAGCTTTTTTGTAAAGTATATAGAGCTCCAAAACAGCCAGTAGTATTATTATCATGATGATGGTGCAGAAGATAATGATGATGCTAGAAAAGAGAAAAATTTCACACTTTGAATGTTTTATTGCTATAATATTTCCATGCTGCTAAATGAGCCACATCTTGTAAGCTGTAGTCACTTACTGGGAATTGAAAGAAGGCCCTGAGTTTTATTCTTTCTTTTTTCTTTAACTTTTAATACAATTAAAATGTGTGGATTTTCAGAGATACTTACCCACTATATTTGCTTAGAAATTATAATTCTATATGTAAATAGGTACCTTGGAAAAGGATGGTAATTGACTTGACAAAATTTCTGGTCTTGCTGGGAAAAGACTATGAAACACAGGTTTGTATGAAAACTGCATGTGGAAGTGTGTCCTGGACTCAGGGCCAAGTTGAAGTCTCCTCTCTTTTTCTCCTATTTGTGATTCCAGCTGAAACTGGAGTCCGGTTAAAGCTTGTAACATATTTTTCTTCTTCTCAGTGTTAGGGAATGTGGAAAAAAATAAAAAGGAGTTCTGCAAAAACACATGAAGAAAATATATTCTTTTATCACCCAAAGTTACATGTTATAAAATAAGTCTAGTAAATGATAGGGAAAGCATCTGAAAGAGAAAAACAAACTCATTTTTTTAATGGTTATGGTTCACCCATAAAGATACAATTCTTAATGCTCAAGTTGAAAAAAAAATAAGATGAGAAGAAACAGTTGGCATTCAGCTAACAATTGTGTTTGGAGATTTGTGCCTGACTTTGTTATTCTGAGCAAAGCCAGGTACCAGTCTCTTGGGATTATGTACAAAGGCAAGAAAAAAAGTGGACATGTACAAACCTCAAAGGTGACTGCTGGGTTAATAAAACCGTCTGCTTTCTGTTCACCCACTCTTGCTCTCAGTGTGCAAGTATATTAAAATATGTCAAAAGGAAAACCAGTCGCTGTGCAAAAATAATTCAACTACAAGTCACCATTTCCAGCTGGTGGAGTGCCTTGGTGTTTGCGAGTACACTAACAAGTGACCCGTACATCTCCCTGGATGAAAGTTGTATCCTCATTAAAGGAGAAACAAACACAAAATAGGAACGACTGTCACACAGGAAAACAGACCACAATAGACAGCGCGTTTCCCCCCTCGGTTTCTGACTTGAGCTATCACAGACTAAAGAGCAGAGCTGTCCTGCAAGTAACCTCTTAACAGGCAGTGAAAGTAGAATAAGGAAGCTGCTGGAGGAACTGATGTCTAGAGAGCAGCCAACCAGGTTCTTGTTCAATGTATCTGAAAAAACATCTTTTTCCTCCTAGTCTATAAAATCTCATACCACGTAAGACACTGTAATGAGGTGAAGTGGCTGGATAAAATAAACACATCCCAGGGAACTTAGAATTAATGCTGTCAATTCTGTATTTAAATAACCCTTCTTGCATAAATTCCCGTTTAAGCATTTATAAGATGTCATACCAACCTTGTCTTTTCTTTTCTGACTCTTCTCTAAAGAACTACACCATTGTTAGGACTCTGCAAAGACAAAAGGAAAAAATAAAAGAGGTTATTGTTGCTCAACACTAATAAGTGTTCTTATTTGATTCATGTGTTGTGCATTATCACCAGGCTAAAATATGTATTGGACACTCAAAGTGGAAGGTTTGTACCTAGTCACAGTAGGGTTTGTGAAAGGAGCTCATGCCTTCAGACGTGGGTAAACACTATCTGGAATAATAAGAGAACAGCGTTTGAGAGAATGTAAGCAGGTATCAAAGTTTGGTAGTAACGAATATGCCACGGCTAGCTAATGCATTTCTCCTGCCACAAAAGATCAACTGTTTTCAAAGCAATTAGCATTGCTTCCAATTATCTGTTTATGCTTTTGTTCCCCCTGAGTTGAATGCAAGATCCTCAGGACATTTCTTATACATTGTTTCTTATGTTGCTGGAACTCCCATCTTGTACAGCCCCTGGTACATAATAGGAATTCAATAATTATTGATTGGTTGGTTGGTTAACTGATAGACTTGATAATTTGTGCCCTACTTGGAATTTCCATCCTTATACTGTAGGCAGCTGAAGAACTAGAAAGGGAAGGTCATTCTTACGAAAAGACCAGGCTTTCCATGACAAACTGCAGCCCAGGAGCAATGTATGCAAGATACGTGCATGGAAATGAAGAGCCACTCATCTCTGAATTATGCCTTAAACTAGAATATACAAAACAATCACAAAATGAAATTGAAACTCAATATAGCAGTGTAGGTAATAAGGGACCAGCAAGTCCACGTAAACAAATGGAAATGTCAAGACCCAGAACAATTATATAAGAATGAAAACAAGAAAAGTATTTAAGAATCTAACATTATTGGGCTGGGGAGATAGCTTAGTTGGTAGAGTGCTTGCCTTGCAAGCACAAGGCCCTGTGTTCAATCCCCAGTACCGCAAAAAAAAAAAAAGGAATCTAACATTATTGGTGAGAAAACTTACTGAAAATGGGAAAACGATAGATTTTAGAAACTAAGAACTAGTGTGATTGATTTTAGGCCCCATAAAATTCTAAAGCATATTATCAAATAATTACTCTGTGAATCATGAAAAATAATGTGGAATTTAATAGAAAAGATGGAACTGAAGTCAAAGAGTATTTTATACTGATAAAAAAATCTAGGTTCATGTTCTAAATGTATATTTCCAGTCATTTTAGTGATACCTCCTTGTCCCTATTTTTGTGGGTTGAATTGTATCCTCTTTCCCCCTAAAAAATATGTTGAAACTCTAACTCCTTTGACCTTTTTTGGAAATCAGATCTTTACAGACATATCTAAGATCAAAATTAAGATAAGGTTATATTACAATAAGGTAATACAAAATGACTGGTGTTACAGGAAGAGGAAAAGAGACTCAGAGAACACAAACAAAAAGAAAAGTCTCTCTCTAAGCCCCCAAAGAGGAATCAACCCTGCCAACAACTTTGATTTTGGATTTCTGGCCTCCAGGACTATGAGAGTCAGTTTTTGTTGTTTGAAGCCATACCACGCAGTTTTACTAATTTTCTATGAGAGTCCTAGGACAATAAAACCTCATTCTACAAAAAAGAATAAATTATATATCTTCCTCAAGAGGTTGTCAGGAGTATTTTAATACAATATAAGTAAATATTAATTTCAGCAAAGCATTTCACAAAGATTCTTATAATATGTTCAATGTTAAATCTATGTGAATCTAATTATTAGTTATGTTCAAAGTAGCAATAAGTCCCATCCAGAGAGATGATTAATAACTCAACACAAACTTAATCTTTCACAAAATATTCACTTATTGATAAATTGAAAGTAACTCTAAGGTCTCAGAGTTCTATATTTCAAGGCCTTTTGGAGACAGATAGGAGCAAGTTTTGGAAACTGATGTGAAATAATACTGCTAGCGGTAGACTGAGAATCCTTCATTCACCATTTTCTACTCAACATGTTTGACAGGACTTAGAGAAATTCATAAAATAGATGCTTTCCAAATATGGGAGCGAAACAAAGTTGGGAAAAAATAAAATTCACACAATTAAAACTAAAAATTCTTATTATTATCTTAATAATTATTATTCTAACAATACAGTGTAATGGTCACTGTGATAACATTTTGACACTCTTAACCCCAAACAGTACTTGACACATAATATATACTCAATAAATTGTTATTCTTTTTACTAGGGTGATAAGTAGAATAATGGGAAGCCAAGAGAAGATAATCTCTCAATAATTGAAAGGAGGCCCTGAAGGTAATGAGGGGGAAAACATTTGACACAGCAGAAAATCAAAGGCATCAGGAAAGAGAAATCTCTTCACACACCTGATTGTTCTGAGTGTCAGTGAGACCCAAGAAAAGTAGAAGAGATCTAACTTTGTTAAAGTAGCTTTTTTTGCTGAAGTCTCTTTACGAATGCTATTAGGACAATCACATGTTCCAACTGGGAATCTTCTGTTTGTGAGATGTATTTTTCTACATGTCGACCCAAAACCCAATGCCTATGATAATCATCACAGAAATAATTTAGACTTTTTGGACCCGAGTTCCTTCTAATGCAAGGTTTCCAAATTTTGACACTGTTATATTAATTTTATGTGGCTGCTGTTAAAAAAAAATGGTGATTTAAAACAATACTCATTTTTCTCTCATAGTTCTGTAGGAAAGAAGTTCGAAGTCAGATTCCCTTTCCTAAATTCAAGACGTTGGCAGGGTTAGCTCTTTATAAAGACTTTAGTGGAGAATCCGTTTTCTTTCTTTTTTCAGATTCTGGAAACCGGCTTGCAGCCGCCCTCCTCCATCTTTGAAGTGTATCACTGCAAGCTCTGCCTCCCTGCTCATGTGTTCTTCTCTTTGACTTTGGTGTCCCTATGAGGGAACATGTGATGACATTGAGCCATCCATATAATCCAGAAGAGTCTCTCAATCCCACAATCCTTAACTTAGTCACAACTGTCAAGTACCTTTTGCCATATAAGGTAACATCTGCTGGGGATCCAGGGGTTAGGATGTAGACAAGTTCAGGGAACCATCATTCCATACACTCACTTTAAAACCAAGACCAGAGGAAGTGGGTAGAATACAGAGAAAAAGCACAAACTATCTTTTTTGCTTCACACATTTAGTCAGCTTTTTCACTACTGTGACTAAAAAACGCAACAAGAACAATTTTAGAGGAGGTAAAGTTTCTTTTGAGGCTCACGGTTTTAGAGGTCTCAGTTCATAGACAGTCCGCTCCGTTCCTCAGAGACGAAGGTGAGGCTGAACATCATGGCAGAAGAGTGTGGTAGAAGGAAATGGCTCACATATCAGGAAGCAGAGACAGACTCCATTCAATAGATACTGAACGTAGACCCCAAAGGCACCCTTCCAATGCCCACTTCCTCCATCCACACCCTACCTGCCTTCAGTTACCACTCAGTTAACCCTGTCGTGGAATTAATTCACTGATTGGGTTAAGGTTCTCATTACCCAATCATTTCTCCTCTGTACATTCTTGCACTGTCTCACACATGAGCTTTCGGGGGACATTTCACATCCAAACCATAACACACATAATGTTTTTCCAGAACCAGACGCCTTTCTAGGTGTGTTACAAACATGAACTCATTTAATGCATACAACAATCTCAGGAGGTAGGAGTCTTTTTAATCCCCCATCCTGCTGATAAGGAAACTGCAACACAGGAAGGATAGGTGACTGGACATGACATTATAGGTATTTAGAGCCAGTATGAATCTAAATCACACCTATTATCTTAGTGTCCTTCACACAGTGTTTTCAATAAGAAAAATGTATTTTGCATGTTGGTGTGAGGATTTAAATAAAATAGCATGTGTTAAAATGTTATCACAGTTCCTTGGTCAAAGTTTACTCAATATATGGTAGGATGATAAAATTAATACATTAAAGACATCAACCAAACAAAATGAAAAAGAACAAAGATGTTCAGGAAACTGGAAGCACTATCATGGGAAAATGATAGTTTAGCTTACAGAGGAAAAGAATTATATGGGGGACATGATAGCTGTCTTGAAATATGTGATGAACTTTCATGGGAAAGGGAAGTAGATTTATTTTAATGTTCCCCCATAAAACCAAACTAAAACCTAAGGGTGGAAATTACATGGTGATAAAATCTGACTCAAGAGAAAAGAGAAAGATCTAATAATTAGAGTAATCCACCAATGGAAAAGGCTGACTCAGAGTTTTGTAAGCTTTCAGTAAGTTAAAATATTCAAGCACAAGATAACTGACTCTCTAGTATATAAAATATAGAAAGGAATTCAACAATGAGAGGAACATTAAAATACATTCGTACATTTACTCAGCAAATATTTACTGACTGTATTCCACGTGCTGTGCCTGTAAGGCCCCTTATACCTCTAAAAATAATAGAATCTACTCTTGTAGGAATGAGCAAATAAGAACACATGTCCCCAAAATGTATGCTATTTCAGGCTGAGTCTCAATGGAATGATCTACTGATTCTTCAACTTCCAGGCTCTCTGGCTTGGCTGGCATGATCAGCAAGAAATAAGTTTTTATTTTCACAATCATTTATTGCAAATCCCAGAAAGACTCTACAGTAGTCAGTATATAATGGGAAAATCAACTCACTTTTATATTCTTAATAAGAGAGGCTTTTCTTGAAAAGACAGAACAGAATTTTGTCCTATGATGGTTAGTTGCTTTTTTTCTTTTGGCCTAGGCAAACAAATATAACAATCAATATATTTTCACCAAAAAGAAGGGGATGGTAAATATGACCCTTCTCATTTAATCAGGAGCATTTACCACTATTGGAAGAATCCATGCTTTGTCATTGTCTCCAGTGAAGGCTTGCAGAAATTTTGCTCACTCTTTTAGACCCACAAATAGATCAATCATGGCAGAGATCTTTGAAAGTATCTATCTCTCACCTAACTTCCTTGACCAAGAGAGATGGTTTTTGAATTATACAGATAGTCCAAGAAAGTCCAACTACTGAGACTTTTTACTAAATGTGCCTGGTTTCTAAGCCATCCATATGACACCTCATCACAAAGTAGCCAATGGCATTTATTATACAGCTGTTAGTATTTGTCAGAATTAATTAGAGCCCTGTATTTGACTGTTGCTGCTTACAGAAATTTCTGTGCAGAAGATACAGAGCAGGAAGAATGATAGCACAAATGCAGGGTGACTTGATGAGCTCTTGCTGTGTGATGGTACCTTCACAGTTGATGCTTTCATCAACCCTATCATGCAGATTCCCCTTTTATGCTATCTAAAAGTGTGATGGAACCAAGATTAAAACCCAAAGCAATGTGGAGCTCTGTCCCATTAATTGATAAAATTGCCTCCACAGCCTTTAACTCCTTTCCTATCAAAGACAAATATGTCAGAAGAAATACTGAATAGTAATTACAGGTTTGTGTCTAAACATGTTTTACAGATATAAACAGCGAGTCAAAGATTGGACTAGAACCCAGTTCTGCAGGAATTCATGTTCCAAATAACTAATTGATAAAATGATATGTGGACTGTATTCTCAGTTCTGTGGGCTTGCCACATCACTGAGTTGTTAAATATCATGCAAAAGTCTGTATAGGCAAGAATATTTTTAAAATATGGTAAATTTTCTTCTTTTCCCCTTCAAAATGCCCCAAGGCACTCGTATACATTATGGACACCACTGGCCTGAAAATTCTCAGTTGAAGGAAAAAGAAATACAAAATCCTTGAATTATAAGAGCACTAAAAGCATCTAAAATGATAACTATTTTGCCCCTTTAACACCAAAAGAGCAACTGATTTTTATTTTTCACTTGGAATTGACCTTTATTTAACCCACGGCATGCCAAAGTTATGGCCTGAAGCAATATTTTTTCAGTGAATGCCTTGACTTAGGACAAGAATAGACATCTCAGTCACCCGTTCCTGAATCATCATTTCATAGCACTACTGATGGTCAGTCTAACAAAGAAAAAACATTTTTTGGCATTTAAAAAAGCACCGAAACTTTATTTTGAATTATTTCTTCCTTCCATCTCAAATATATTCAGAATTATAAATTGTTTGCAAATTCCAAAATAATCAAAATTATTCAAGTTACTTTTAAGTTCTTCAATAAAATGCTTGTGCTTGGTTACATATAAAAAATAACAAGTTGATTGTGTCTCTATCATAAAGAGTCTCTTCTGATCAACTAACTTCATGCTGGCATCTTTTCCTAATAGGGAAATTAATTTTAAGTGACTGTGGTGCCTCTTTTATCCCCAAGATAAGTTCTGCGCCTAAACACAATTGTTTGGAGCCCTCCCACTATTTTGAATGTAATAAATTATGTAGGTCTAAAAGATTTAGATATGATTAGTAAAGTTTAACACTCATTCTCCAGCAATGCCAAACTCAAGAGTTGCATATTGTGAAAGATTACAATGTCAAAGAGAAAATTCCAAAGGTACAGTAGGAGGTACTTAATTTAGAGGTTAGAATTTATGGACATAAGTAGTAAGAGGCACATCTGAGAGAAAACCAAAGGAGAATAAGGGAGATTCTCTGGGTGTTTTTAATGCTACATACAGCTGTATTTCTGGGCTGGCATAAATAGGATCCTGGGTACAGGTAGGCATCATAAAAAATAAAATACCTGTAGAAAAGTTAGATATAGACTAGTTCAAGAATTTCTGGAAAAGACTTTCCAATGACAACTGCATTATAAGAACATAATTTAGTAATAGAACAAGTATTCTATTGTGTGTCACTTTATTTCTTGAACACCATTGATCTTTAGAAAGTCAAAGAGAAGGAATAAACATCTGCCAGACACTAAGCACTGTACTAAGCACTTTATCTGTTATCTCCCTTGATAAGCTTATTTATCAATGTTCTGCATTTCTATCAAAAAGAGAAGCCCAAACTCAGCAATAATAAGTAAATTTTCCCCATGCCACACCTTTAGCAAGTACAATATTAAATCTAGATAAGTTTGACTTCAAAACATGCTTCTCAGCCAAGAATGATAGTGCATGTCTGTAATTTTAGCTACTCAGGTAGCTGAGGCAGGGGAATCCCAAGTTTGAGGCCTACCTGGGTAACTTAGCAAGACCATGTCTCAAAGGAAAAAGAACTGGGACTATATCTCAGCACCCTGGATTCAATGCCCACAACTGAAAAAACAATGCTCCTAATCCCTGAATTATATAACAAAATAGAATTAGCAATACTTGAGAAAAATGTGGATCCAGTTGATGCACTAGGTCAAGAAAGAGAAATATAAGTTGATAATTATTAATTGTAAATCATATGAATAATTATATAAAAAACTGAGAGAAACAACAAAAAAATGAAAATAGCAATAATTGAAACTAATTCAACAAATGATCTTTTGAATATATTTCTAAAAACACTAAATCGTGCACTTTAAATGAATGAATTCTATGATACATATATTGTATCTCATTAAAAAGTAAAAAAAAATGATGATTATGGTACTAGTTAATATGGGGTGAACAGGGATGCAAATGTGGACTATTTCCTGATAATATGAATGTAAATGAGAATAATTTTTATGGACAGTAATTAAACTTTGGTCATCAAGATACTAGGTATTATTTTTCTAAAAAATAATTCTGATAAACTAATAAGTGATGTGGCATTGGATGTATAAATAATAATATTAATCATAACCTTGGTTATAATAGACCTCCCAAAAGTAATTTAACAGTGGACATTATGTAAATCCAGAAATTTCTAAATATACTTTGAGATAGCCATAGAAAATCATGTTTCAGAATGGTTAATTACATTGGAAATGCTCAACATGTTAAGTAAAAAGGGCAAGGTGCACACAAAAAAAGAAATTAAAGGTTAAAAAGAAATTAGAGCTGTAATGAATTGTATGAGAGAAGAGAATATGTTTGCAAAATTATATTTGTTAAGCTGAAGGAAGCTGATTCAAAAGTGTTCCTGGGTCTTGAAATGAATTCTCACATCTTTTTAGTGGGGAAAATACTGTGAGTGGTGTGACAAGGAGTCAAAGAAACTGTGCCTCATTTTGTCTTTGCATAAACCCTATGTGACAGGGACTGAGACAGAGTCACATCACTCCCTCAGGCACGCCAAGCCACAGAACCTGGGCAACAATTGTTTTCTCTCTGAGGAACTTTCTCACCCTGGAATTTTACTCGGCTGGCTCCTGATACATGTTCCATATCTGTACTCAGACTGGAAAGGCACTGGCTCAGGAAGGTTTTCTCTCCCCATCCATAGCAGCATGGGCCTCATGGGAATTTGCTGGAGAGAATCTCGTGGTCCATTCAAACTTTCTGAGTTCAAATCTGCCTTTTAGAAACACCTCCAGATGATTCCTATGCACACTAATATTTGAGAAGCACTGCCTTTATAGTCTAGATAGGGACTCCATACCAATCCCTTGCATCATTTTTCCATAGCATTATCCATTTTTCCTGCTTTCCTAACTGTATTTCCATAGGGGTGGGAAACTTTTTTGTCTTTTTGCCAGTATTAGCAATTCCTAAAATATTTCTTGTTTCACTATTGGAACCCACTGAGTATTTGTGGATAAAAGCACAGAATAGAGATACATATGCTTCAGCAATTTTGCTTGCAGAAATACCACTTTGAGTCACCTTCCCTGTTTAAATAACTTATTTGAAGTCCAACTATTGAATTAAAGGACAAAAACTAACAGGTTAATGTTCCAGCCTAATGTATCGCATATGAATAATATTTACTGGTTGATAATAAATCCTACCTAATAACTATATAACAATGTTTCAATACTAGCACAAATAAAAACAAAATTAAATTTCTCAAAAAATTAGAGAGCTACCATATTACCCATCAATTTACCTTTTAGTATACATCCAAGAAAAGTGAAAACAGGTGTTTAAACGAAAACTCACACAAATGTTCATTGCATTCCAAAAGTGGAAACAATTCCAGAAGTTCATCAACATATGAATGGATAAGCAAAATGTAGTGCGTATATGAAAGAATATAATTTGGTCATTAAAATTAGTAAAGTAATAATGTATGTTACAACCTGGGGAAAACTTGAAAACACTGCATACATTAAGTGAAAAAAGCCAGACAGAAGCAGTCACACATTATCACATATTACAAAAACCACATATATGATTGGGAATTATATTGACCAAATTATGTTATTGGGTGCATGTAGGAATATGTAATAACAGATTCCATCCTTGTATATGATTACAATGAACCAATAAAATATATGGAAAAAAATAAAATGAAATGAAAAAAAAAAAAACCCCACCTACATGAAATATTCAGAATAGGCAAATCCAAAGGGGAGGAAGCAATTGGTGGTTGTCAGAAATAGGAAGAGAAAGAAATGAGAAGTGCTGCCAAATGGGCATGCAGTTTTTTGGGGAGGTGAGGAAAATGTTCTGAAATTACTCCTGCACCATATCATGACATTTCCATCAGTGATGAATCACATATGCAACAGTTCCCATGAGATAATACGACCTGCTGACATCATAGCCATCTTAATCTGGGTAACTGCATTTGATGATGTTCACTCAATGACAAAATTACCTAAGAATACATTTTGCAGAACTTATCCCTATCTTTAATTGATGCATGACTATAGACAGCGGTGATGGCTACAGTTCATTATGACTGTGCTGGAAATCACAGAATTGTACAATTAAAAATAGTTAAGATGGTGAATTTTATGTTATGTGAATTTCACTTCAGAAAAAGTAGATAAATAAAAGCATACCACTATTTTAAAATGTAGTGGCATTAAAATGTATTGACTTGCTGTCAAGAAATTTTGTTCTACCGATTCACTATTTCAGAGGTCAGGGTTCCAAGTGATTAATATTATGTGATGATTATCTTTGTCAGACAGAGATGAGGCAGTGAAATAAGGTAAAAGAAATGAGTCTGGGATTTGCCTAAGCCGGGACTCAGATTTCTTTGATCCTTGGCTAAAAGCCCTGATTGGCCCAAAAGGTCAAATGGAAAGGAAAAAGCAGTCAAGAATAAATCAGTAAAATAAAAAATTCATTAAAATGTAGCTATTGGGAGAAAAGGAAATAACCTTCCTTTCTTCTACTAAAGAGAAAATTGACAACCTAATTTTCAGAACAGGTAACAAATGTATAGCTGTAGCTCGGTGCCCAGAATTTCTTCTCTACAGGGATATGTTAGAAATAAATTAAGGAGGAGCCTTCAGACTTACTAAAGTCACTGAAGTTGTAATTGTTGTTGCAGTTGCAAGGGTTTATTAAAGATCATCAAGAAACTTGGCATTAAAAAACTGTTTGGATAGATAAGACCCCTGTTTGCACTTTAAGTCTTTACTGTTAATTACATGTTGCTGTGACTAAGCACTTCAAAAGTGACTTTTATGAACTGTGCTATTAGTTCATTTAATAAGAACTTGTTATAAAATCTCAGGTTAACAAAAGTTCATTAGTGAGTTGACTGTTTGCAACTCAAAAAGCATTTCCCCGCAGAACTATGTTAGCCATGGTGGTTGGGTTCTCATGTCCACAGGGTACAAAGAACTAGTTAAGGCACACACAACAAATAGTCCACTACACATTAAAAAATGTTTCCATGGAAACAGTCACTGAGCATTCTGGGACTAAGACCATTTCTTCACTACATTACTGATGCTCATTCATTCAAATCCATCGTTCAATCACTACTTCAACAAGCAGTCACGATGCCTACCCGAGTGGTCCTCTCTCAAGTTGTCTCTCGTTTGTTTCACTTGCCAGGTAGTATGTTTTCTTCAACTTAAAGGAAGTGACTGCATAGCTTATAAACTCCAGCAAGATGAGAAGTCAAAGGTGAGGTTCTGGGACAAGAAGAAGAAATGAGGGTTGGAGACCAGTAAAAACAAGATAATGTGAGAATGATCCTTTAGCCAAATCCCCTATGTCCCTCTCTCCCATTCTTCTCATCATGGTCAACACTGGCTTTAGTGTAGGAAACCCCTAGTAGACAATACCTATCAAGCCCACAAGAGAGAGGATGCCTTTTCCTGCTGCATGCTCCTATACAGCAGTGACCAGATTGGGAAATGACAATGAGTCAAGCAAGCTTGAGAACTGAGATCTAAATATTTATCTTCTTCCCATTTCCTCTCTTTTACCTAAGACCATAAGTAATAAAAGAGAAAGAGAAGCATTCATGGACATATATCCATAGCTCTGAAGGTTATATGTCAAATATTATATGTAATAGGACAGTTTTTTGTACAACTGCTGAACTCATCTTTTAAAAAACAAGTTACCAACTAACAAAGATCACCACCTAGTGGCCTAAGCTGGGGAACTGCATGTGAACAAAGTACTGAAATTCAAAAACATTGGGGGTTTACTACAAAAAATGCAAGGTGACTTTAAAGCTTCTCCTTTGGATCAAACTTCTTCTTTTCCTTCCATTCTGAGCCTAGTTTCACTTAGTTCATAATTCCAAATTGTCTCCAAAAGTATTCTATTTGCAGGTGCCTTTATTTTAGCCAATTAGCTGTCACCCTTTGCCATCTTGTATGATACACCATAACCCTTATGAGTCTTATCTGAAGCCAGTGTACTTAAACATTTTTATCATACCCCTTCACTACCAAAAGGTTGAAAGCATAAGTAGATCTCTTTGTATTGTTATGAAGTCCCGTCTAACTCACAAAAACCCACACTTCAACTTAGCTCATATCCTGACCACCCTCGGGCCATCTTTTTCCCTGATACTTCACTATTCCCAAATCTCAAGTATAACCACTCTTTTTTTTTATCCACCTCTGAGTACCATAAGTGTCCCCCCCCTACTACTGTTGCCAACCTCCCTTCTTTCTTCTCTAGCTTAATAAGCTTTGTGTTTATTACCACCAGTTTATTATTTAATTATTTTCAAATCATTTTATGAGTTTTATATCTATGATGGAATTCCTATGGTTTAAATATGTCTACGTGTTCCATAAATCTTAGTATGGTATTAAGCATATCATGAGATCTCAATACATAAATCACTAAAAGTGAGTAGAGAAGAATCCTTGTAATTGAAGTATATCTAGTGGTCTGTTGGTAGTTGGCAAAGAAAGAGGAAGAGAACTACAGTAGAGAAAGATTACTGGAATTATAGTCCATCAATGTAAAAGGATTTATCTTAAGTACCTTTATTATATAAAATGCCAATCAAAAATTAAATATAAAAGTGTCTCCTGAAATCCTAGGATACATTTAAATATATTTCAAAATATATTGTAGAATATAATTATACAAGTTTTCAATTGAATATAGTTGCTTTGTGTGCAGGCAGTAAAAGAAGGAAAATCAGGGAAGGGAAAGAAATAATTACTGAACAGGTAGTGAATTGTTAACTTACATTCTAAGGTAGGACAAAGTTTTACTTCTTGGGCAACTGCAGAAACCCTGCTCCAGGGGTGTGACTCACAGACACAGCAAGCATCTATATGCACACTTGGAAATAACAAAGCTGGGAGAAAGTTCCATGCACTCGAACTCTGGAACATAATTCAACTAACTCTGAATGTGAATGGAAATATTTTACCCCCAAAATGTGAATAATAAAACAAATAAAATATTAAATAATCTACCCAAATGAAGCAGTCTCCAGAATAAGTAATGTGAACTTGAAAAATCTCATTAAGTGACACCAGAATTCTATTTCTAGTGCAACCGCAAGTAGTTTTATAACTAGGTCTCCAGTAAAATAATTAGACTATTTTAAGGGGTAGGAACTGACTCTATCTTGAGGAGAGGGGAAAAAACCTCTCCAATGTAAATTTTCCCCCCAATTTTTCAAACTGACATTTTCAAAGACATCACAGGACAATTATTTATATGCTACATATAATGCTATTTTGCCACAAAAGAACAGCACAGGAGCAAGACATTACATGAGCTATTGTCGAGGTAAACGAAGAACTGAAGTAACAGATCTTATCCTCAAGTTATCTTAATGGGGTGAGAAAGTTCACATATACCCAACAGATAGTAAATAATTCCATGATAACTCTTAAGTGAATACATTATATATTATGCAAATAATATATATTTTCATACCTCAATAAATACTGAAGTCCTACAATTAGAAAGATGTTATACTAGACATTTTGGAAGTATATAGTAAATCAATTGCTTAACTGACCCTCAGAAGCAACCTGTCTAATAAGAAATGTGTAGCAGGTACATTCAACAGACGCAAGAGATTATTTGATGAAAGAAGTGTCATTTTTGATTCATATTATAATTCAAGTATGATTTAAATATTCAGGATTGAGGGTTATTACAAAGATAATCAGGCAGAGGATTTACCATATCCAAATACACAGGGTTAGTAAAGCAAGATTGGATATGAGAACGTTAGTTTATTCCTTTTACTGTATGTATAGAAAACATGATGTGAATCCATAGAAAATATCAGAAAGCTAAGTTGGAACTAGAATATGGAAGATATGAAATTCCAAGCTGAAGAATTTGACTTCAATTTAGCAAATGACAAGAACTTGTTGAAATTTTTGAGCTTCTAAGAAACACAGTCACATCTGTGCTTTAAGACAATTGATCAGATGGCAATGCATGACATGGTCTTGATTATAAAGACATGGGGAATTCATTCAGGGGTACATTAGTTTAGAGAAGAAACAAAATTGGTGGAGCGCATGCAATGGCCAGAACAAAATGGAAGAGACAATTCCAGGAAAATCCACCAGAAAGAATTTACTGAGACTTGGTTAATTAGACTGAACATGAAGGATAACTAAGAGGATGAACCCAAGAATGATACTATTTAGGGGGGCTAAGAATGTAAGAGATGTCTTAGGGAACTGATGACCCCATTAAGATATATTTTTAGTTTGAAATGTCTTTAGGAAGAAAATATCCAGTTGGGAATTATCAATGTAGGACAATTGAGATCAAAGCTGAAGTTGTAGATTTGGAAACCATCTAGAGTAAACATGAAAGGACCGAACGAAGCAAAGTCTCAGGACTATACAGTATAGTGGGGAGAGCAATTCTGATACCACAGAGACCTCCTAGTAAAATGGGACAATATGAGAAAGCTTGACTGGGAGCAGTCAGCTTCCCATGTCCCTACCCAGCATTTGGTCCTCTTCCTCAAGATAGGGGTTTTTACAACAGAGAAATTCAGCCAGACAGCATGAAAACCTCCAATATGTAGGCATAGGGGAAAAAAACTTAGAAGTAAATCAAACAATGTTTGCAGAGGGTAAGGGTAAAAGAAAAAATAAAGATTGAAGTATCCAATAAAAGAATATATATGCTGAAATAAAACTCAAGATACATTAAGATTAGGAAAAATCTATTTTAACTAAATAGGTAAATATAAGGGAGCTATCTCAAAATGCAAAAATATAAAAGAGTGATGGAAATGGGAGAGAGGGCAAGTAGAAAGACATTTAATCGTGGAGGTACATTAAGCAAACCATGAAGTACAACATTAAGCAAACTACTAAGAGTTCCAGAAAAAAAGAAAAAAGAGGGGAAGGGATGATCAAAGAATTAATAAAAAAAAAAAAAAATTTCCCAGAACTGAAGTTCATTAGTTTTCACATTAAAAAGGTACCAAGAAGATGCCCAAGAAATGACAAAAGGCACATTAGCAAGAGATGTTACTGAAAGAAAACACCAAATCAAAACCCTAGGTGCCATTAATGTCAGTGAGACTAGAGCATTATGGAAATACACTTTCTGCTTTGAGGGAAATTCTTGGCCAAAACAAAAATGAAAAGTAAGTATTACTGAATCAGGTTATTTTATGTTAGTAAATTTGGGGTTTTTAATCTTTAGTTTCAACTTTCCTGAGTGCTCTTTTGTTTCTTTGTCTTTTTTTTTTTTTTTTTTTTAATGCAACTCTTCAAAACAGCACATGTCTGGACTTTGGGTTATTTTGTTCAGTGTAATAATTTCTGTCTTTTAGTAAGTGAGAGAAAACTTTTTGCTTTTATTAAAAGTACTGATAAATTTGGACTTACTTCTATTATCTCTTTCCTGTTCCCTTGTAACACTTCCTCCATTTCTTTTTCTTCTACTTTCTTCCATTGTTAATATTATTTTCTTTGCTCCAACATTCTTTTCTTCTACTGAATTGGAGACTAAATAATCCATTTCTATGTTTTGTGTTTAACCAATATATATATTTTCTGAAAAATCTCTAATTCCCTTTTTTCCTCCTGTACAAGACTGTAGCACATTCAATTACTCATTAAACTTCACCCTTCCTTCTGTTTTGCTACTCCCACCCAGAGAAGTACTTCTCTAACAATCAGCAGTATAACTTTGCTTTTTTGCCATCAGTAAAGTCAAATGTCTACAAAAGTCTCAAACTATTACTCTCTACTTCTGTACATACAATGAATAAATCACAAGTAGTTTGTGCACAGTTATACCTCAGTTGATTATACTTTGAAGAGCACTGGTTTAAAGTTTTAGTTTAATTTAGATTTATGTATGTAAGGATTAGTTATTTACATACAAATAATAGGTTTATTGACAAGTTCTTTCTGTGCTCATTATTATTTCTTGTAAACCTTACCTTCTATCTGGCATCAATTTTATTTTTGCTGAATATTTTTTTTAATATTTGTATGTCTAAAAATGGATTTACTTTGTCTTATCCCTTAAGTAATTGTTTAGCTAGGTATAAAATTTTAGATTAATTATTATTTTCCTTTCACTACTCCATTATCTCTATTGTTGCTGATGAGATGTTTTTGATTATTTTCACTCTCATCCCTTTTAAGCCCATTATCCTTTTCTCTTAATTAGCTTTAAATATCTTTGCTTCATGATGTTATCCTGGATGTGAATTTAACATGGTTTAACTTCCTGGGTATGTGGAATTTGGAATGTGACCTAAAATTGGCAAGATTCTGCTTCAGTATTGTTTTGTTTTGTTTCTTTGTTTACTGTTTTGCATATTACATCAGAGTTGTATACTTTGTGCCTTAGAAAAGTTATCTCTTTTGTGCTTCCTCTGTTTTACCAATTGATCTACTGATCTACTATTTTCTTTGTGGTTTCTGGATGGCTTTTCTTTATATTTAGAAAAGCCTTGTAAACCCAAAAACTATCCAAATATTCAAATAGATATAAAAGAGTAGATTGTCCAAAATGTTGTTTAAAGGCAAGTGGACAAAAAAATAATATTAAAGTAGTATGTAAGTGTGACTGGGTTAGAGAAGGCAATGGAGACAAGCCACAGCCTGATGTGGAAGTATAAAAGTGAAGGAGAGTTGCTACTGAGAAGTACTGGTGGAACAAACACAATTTATATTTTCTAAGTTTGTTTTTGCTTTGACACATAATATTTCAATAAACATACAGAGAACACTAAATTCAATTTGTGCATACTAAGTGAAATAAGCCAATCCCAAAAAATCAAAGTCCGAATGTTTTCCCTGATAAGTGAGTGATGATATATGATATATGATATATGATATTTAAAGGGGTTGGGGGTGGGGGTGAAAGAAGAATGGAAGAACTTTAGATTACATAGAGGGAAACGAGAGGGAGGAGGTTGTATGAAAGATGGAGGAATGAGACAGACATCATTACCATATGTACATGTATGATTACACAAATGGTATGAATCTACATCATGCACAACCATAGAAGCGAAAAGATGTACCCCATTTGTGTACACTGAATCAATATGCGCTCTGTAAAAATAAAACAAAATAAAATAAAATGCAGTCACTCCTCCCTCAACAAGAAGATAATAAAATTCACTCAAAGGTTCGCCAATAAAGTGGTAAAAGAACAAGATCTGGAGTACAACCGTCCTTGTGTGGTATCTTTCTTGCTCCCATTGTGGCTGCCAGTATCCTTACAATCTATCAATTCTGAGGCTAGCTCTTAGCCAAATTCTCCCCAGATGGCTTTCCCAGTGTGCGTTTCCCTTCCAGGTTGCTCTGTAACACCTTCAACCCCAACTGCTCTTTGTCCTCCTCACAGTCAGTTCGTGATTCAGTCATTTTTTTCCCTGCATTTTTCTTTTTATTGCTACATTCCTGATACCACACATGCAACACACACATGCTCATCTACTTAACAATATCCTCGCTCACTCTTGCATATTTTAAGTCCTAGAAACCTCATTTGAGTAACTTAAGTGTGGGGTAGGTTTCTTTTGTAAGTTCCCTATGAGCTTTACTGATGGGAACTGTCACTGACCACAGGGGGCTGGCAGTTTCTTTTCTTACCCATTCACTAGCTAAACTATGAGTTCCATGAGAGGTGAGGCCTAATCTGTCTTTTTCACTGATGCCTAAGAGAGCATGACAACTATGGAAGCTAACATGTAAGCAAATGGAAGGAATTTCATCAAATGTATAGAGAAGGAAGTGAAAGTACTCATGTGCTAAGCTGCAAGAAAATTCATGCCACACCTTCATGAAAGTCTGAGGAAGAAGCAGGGAAGAGAAAAGTGGTCAGAATCCCAGATGGGAGAGAAAAACAATAAGTCAAGCACAGAAAGACAAGTACCAAATGATCTACAATATATATGGAATCCAAGAGTTAAATGCATAGAAGCAGAGTACCATGGCAGTTACCAAGTGTTGGTGGAAGGATGGGTATTGGGAGACGTTAGTCAAAGGACACAAAATTTCAATTACATAAGCAGACTAGTATCAGGAGATTCATTAAGTAATATGATAATTATAGTTAATAACAACATAATCTATACTTGCTATTGCTAATGGTGCAGATTTTAAATTTCTCACCACAAAAAAATATATAAGGTAACTTGGGTTAATCATTCTGCAATGTATCTTCTATGATCATGTTGTACAACTCATATAATATATATGTATGTGTGTATATATAGATAGCTTTCATTTGTCAATTTAAATAAACAAATTAGCAATAAGCACCTGAAGACAGGACACTAGAACAGGAAACAAGTTATAGAAACTTTATATAACTTTTAGCAAGCAAAAGCAAATAGAGAGATACTAAAAAATCTTTTTTATGGAAAATCCATATTGTCTTTATTTTAATTTACGGTAAAATTCACTAATTTGGAAGAAAATTACGGAAAACAGAATACAATCACATATTCCTATGCTGTCCATCTAATATCCCATATGTTGGAAGGGCCTTTGAGTATTTAACACAATAAAACGTTTTTACAAACTGCTTACAAACTGTCATGATTAGGAAACCTTGTCTATACTCCGAACATTTAAGTATCTATGATTAACCGTCTTTCATAATTAAAAAGAAGTCACCAAGTCTTCTCTAAGTCTTTGGTCTCCATGTAAATTATCTAGTTCATCATATGGCACAGTTTCTCATCGTGTCTCTTCCAGAAAATTCTACTTCATAGGAATTATAGTAGTGCTGAAAACTTAATGCACTACCTAAATGTAAGATGAGCAATTTAATTGTGGTAGACATGCACATCTCCTCATTCTGCACACTACGTATATTAATATAACCACTATTAATGGTTTTAATGTCTTTCTTTTTCTCTCTGTCACTCTCACTCTGTATTTCTCCCTCTCATGCAGCATGATATGGTTGGTTTATATCAAAGGTTTATATCCTTTAAAGAGAAAAGGCCACACAGTTGAGATTTAAAAACAGCAACCTGGGTATCAATTCAGATTCAATCTCTTACTAGTTTACATTAATATTACATCAATCTTCCTTTAAATTTCTTTTCTTTTCTCATCTTAGATGTAATATTTGGTAATGCAGAAAATTTTGCAAATTTTGTTAAGTGTCAAATCCCAGCACTTAACACAGTTATAATAGGTACTTAATAACTATTTCTCACATAAATGAATGAGGGAATAAATAAACCTGTAAAATGAGAATGGTGAGTTAATCACAGGGATACTTACAGGATCAAATTAAGTAATGTATGCAAACATACTGCAAAATATATTGCAATTCAGTGATAAATGACTCTTCAAAGCCATATTCCAGCAAACTAGTGGGTAACTCTGCTTAGGTAATGTATACACATCAAATTTGACATTTCTAAAACCAGTCATTTAGAGATAATGTGTCTTCAGTCCTGCTGTCTTTACTCTGCACATTATTTCTCAAAGATGGTCCTTCATCCTCATTCCATTTCCCAGTCGTTGCCTAGATCAGAGTTTTGCAAAATGTAGTAAAGGTACCCCTTACACAAAATACTTGGGACCAAAAGTATTTCAGATTTCAATAATTTTTGAGTATTTGCAGACGTGTAAAGAGAAATCTTAGGGAAGAGACCTGTTGTGGTTTGGATATGAGGTGCCCCAAATACTCGTTAAAGCAGGAATATTCAGAGGTAAATGATGACATTATGAGGCTACAACCTTATCAGTCCATCCTACTGTGAATGGACTGACTGGATGATAACTGAAGGCAGGTGGGGCATGACTGGAGGAGGTGGGTCACTGTGGACATGCCCTGGAATGATGAATCTCCCCTGTGCCCCATCCCTCCACTTCCCTGATGCTGTGAAGCAAGAGCTTCCCTCCACTGGGTTCTTCCCTCATCATGTTCTGCATCACTTTGGGCCCAGAGCAATGACCCAAGTCTATGAACTGAGACCTATGAAACCATGAGCTCCAAATAAACGTTCCCTCTTCTAAATTATCCTTGTTGTGTATTTTGGTCACAGTGACACAGAAGCTAACTAAAACAGGACCGAAATCTAAACACAAAATGCACTTATATTTCACATACACCTTACACATGTAATTTATACAATATTTTTAATGCATCCCATGTTTTGCTGTGACCTGTCACATGAGGTCAGTTAGGAAATTTTCCACTTTTGATATTATGTTAGTATTCAAAAGTTCAAGGTTTTGAAGCTTTCCAGATTTCAGATTTTGAAATTATAGGACGCTCAACTTGTATTCATACCTATTTATTTATATGACATTAAATGAATGAACTTTCCGTTTACTTTAATATATAATAAATAATTCACATTAATGTATATTCATATAAAATTTTACTCAGCACATTGATTTAGATCTTGTTTATAATTTACTTATGTACTGAAAATTTTTAAATGTTAATTTATAAAATAACTATTAAATATACAATATAGATGTTAAACCTCTATGGCTATGTTTTCATACCATCTGGAAATTGGGCCAACATATGATCAGTGTCCTTTGTACCCTCATGTAACAGTTAATAAATATCTTGGACAGCAAAAAACAAGAACAAAATGCAAAGATCAGTCAATTTAGACTTCCTCTGGGACAAAGATGGACCCATGTTTCAGCATTGATCTATTAATCAACAATTCTACCATCTAGAATGCAAATACCACAACACTACCTTCAATACAATCCAGAACTGATTCCTCATTTAGCAGTTTAGTAACCTTATACATACCATGAAAGCAAGCATAATCATTTTATTTGTTATCGTTTTTAACTAGTTGCATACAAAACAGTTTCCTGAAGTCTTCAAAAATAAATAGGAAAAAAGAAACTGTTTTAATTAGCAAAGTTCAGGTTTATAGAGTTATTCTTGTAGCAAATACAAGAGTACTGGAAAAAAAAAGTTTCTTCAACTATTGTTTCCTGTCTTTCTCTAACATCACCTTCAATACCATAAAAAAATTTACATAGGTTGAGTTTCTGCCCTAAGAAATCTTTACTGTATATAATGATTTGCAGGATTTAGTTTCCTTGACAGGTTAAAACACACTAAATATAAAGTGGGTTGAAACAAGTTTTTTCTACATGGGCACAATAAATGGTAGGATCCAGGTACTTAATTATTGTTGTCACTTTCTGCACTCCTAAAAATTCTCCTTTGAAGTTTCACTCTTGCCTATAATCATATTAGGTCATTATGCTTCATTTTATGCTCCAAAAATCTGTAGAGAAAACTTGATGGAGAGGTCGAAATGGTCGCATTTTTTTTTTAATCAGGAATTAGGTTGTTCTTTCCAGATCAGCAGAACATGCCTGCCAGTGATATGATGCACTGTGGAGCAGCCAGAGGCATTATTTTAGGAGTTAGTGCCTAAACTTGTTCCATGAGTCAAAACTCTGTATGTAATCAAAATTACTCAACCATAAGTCATATTCTTTCATTTTGTTTATACAGCTCTATGCAAAACTGCTACTTTGCAATGTCTTCTTAAGGATATGAATAAATTGCTGCTTTTTGGATTGGGCATCCGATGAAGTAGTTGACCATTTAGGTCTACACTAAAAAGATCAAACTCAGGACATTTTGGAGGGGTTAGTTGTAACATCGCCATTTAAGAACACATCTCAAAACTGAATGTGCTCAAGAGTTAAAATTTAATAAAGGTGATTTTTACTGCTTTATCAGGACAATCTGAAGCAAATCTGAATTTGTTCATTTGTTTGAGTATGCACAGCAGTGAACAATACAATGACTGCCAGCAGTTCAACCTTGATTCATGAAGAAGCAGGAGCAGCTCAACTCACCATTGCTTTTGCACAGTCAGTACAGATACAAAACCTGGGAAAATAGCTAATAGCATTTTAGAATAAATATAGAAATAATTTCAATACTGCAGACCTTCTGAGAGGTTTTTGAAGACACCTCAAGGTCATGAACTTTCTTTCAGAACAATAAAATTGCATTAACATGTAATCAAACTATAGAATATTAGTAGCTAGAAAAAAAGTGAAAAAGCATTTAAATGGCAAAACATCGCTAAATTTTAAATTTTATTGTTAATGTTCATAACAAATGTTTTAATGAATATTCAAGTAGGTATTTGGCCGATATGATATGTCTACTTTAAAATCATTTTCTATCTGTCCTCTATGTTAATTATATAGCTATGCCCAATTTTTAAATTTTTCTTCATAATAGTCTATCAAATAGATTAGGAGATAAAGCAATGTATTATTATATTAATTAAAAGATAAATATATTTTCATAATAAGTTATAACATTTTAAGGTATTTATAATCTTAAGTTTTTGTCAGCTTTCAAACATTACATGCAGTGATTTTTTTTGTTGTTATTTGAATCATAATGCCTCATATTTAGATTGTTGGTAACAATAACTACAAACATTTGCTATTTAACAAACAAAAATAATTCTTTCTTTAAATAGAAAAGTTCCTTTGCTAATAAATGTTTTCTTGAAAATACAATCTTATCAGTTTTTCAAGCCACTTTTGTTGATTGCTCAAAAAAATCCGCCTTTTTTTCTGACTGAAGGCACTTTGAAATAATCCAAAGAAAATTTTAGATTTTTTTTATCCCTTCATTTCTCATGTTCTTGCATTAATTTTCAAGGCTTATCTTGTGCTACAGTAATAAATGTTGAGCCCTAGTGCAGCTTTTTAAATGCTAAAACCTCTTGAAGATTTGAGAGTAATGTCTATGAAAGAGAACACTGTTGAAGTTGTACAAGAGAAGACCAGGACCTGAACAATAATAATGCCAAAAAAATTTAAATCAACACAAGCTCCTAATGTGTAATCATTGACAGGAAAAGACTTGAAACCAAGTCAAAAAATAGCAGACCAGTCACACCAGACTAAAAGCAGAAGCTAAATATAACTACCTCACTAGGTCTTTGTAGAAAAATTCTACATACGAAGGATGGCAACTTAAATATGTCTGGTTTATGAATAAGAATATTTAAGAACAAAGACTGCATACATTAAAAGAAATACAATTAATACAAAAGACTGAGTTAAGTAAATGATCTCTGGAAGTTCAGAAAGTTTTTGATTAAATAGTTGAAAAGCTGTAAAACGAGAATGACAGCTTTTATCCTTTATCATACTTAAAACAGGAAGCCTCTGCTTGACTTCTCTTCTTACTCTAGAAATAAAAAAAAAAAAAAATAAGGCAAGATTTTAAAAGAAAGAAGGAGGGAAAGATGTACACTATGTCCTGCTACCTCTAAGTCAATTAACTGTATACAGATTGAATCACCTTTTCCTTACAAGTTAATCAGGAACATTACTATGCACAGAAGTGATCTGTCTTCCGTCTCAATTCAAGTTCAAACTCTCCCAGTGGGTCTCTGAAATTATTTTCATGCATTTGACAATTAATTTTCCACATCAAGAGAAAAATGTGATTATTTGTGAATCACTTACTTAGGAAGAAAAAAATCAAGAGTTAACTTTAAGATTAATAAGATTGTAGTCATTATTAAATGAAAAATTAGAAGTCCTGATTTTTTATTTTCGCATTAAGTATATGAACATAAATATTTGTCTATACACATTTCTATAAATGCAGTCATACTAATGGAAACCAGAAGGAATGCTATAGTTTTGCAGTAGAGTGGCAATAAATACACCAATCTATACTAAAAATATTAAATAGCACTATAATGCTAGCCTTTGAATCCAAAATAAATGTCTTATTTATTAAGCATCAGGAAAACCTCTTCAGCTGCTGCTCAAATACGTTGCACATTTGAATAATGCCAGTCTCTGTAGGACTTGATATTGGACTATGAATATTTGACCTAGAATGTCATTAACAACTTATACATTTTAAAATCACGTTTCGAAGTGAGGCCAAACTAAGATTGTAGTGAATTTAATTTCAAAGTCATACTATCCCTCCTTTTATGCTGTATGTGGTAATCCTTGATTTTTTTGCACTGATGCTAAATGTTAATGAACAGAGCCACCGTGTACCATTTCACCTGGAGCAATGAAAACATTAAAATCTCTTTAGAAGCCTGAATAAAACTTTATTTTATAAATATAATCCATGTTAAAGCTCCACCGTTTCACTGTACTTTTGAAATAAGGGCACATGGAAAATATGGAAGCGTTTCCTTTGAGATAGCTAACTAAAGCTACAAAATGAGCACGGTACAGCATTTCCAAGGAACATGGTTCAAAAGTTGTACGATTACTACTAAGGTTGTTTTATTCTCTACCACATTTGGAACAGGAAGTCTGTGTTGTTCTTGAAGAATTCTGAAAAGCAATGTCACACTCTGATGACCTCTTCTCCTCATTAAAACGTTCCCAAAGACAGCGCTCTGCATGATGTTTTGTAGTTTCAGCAGCCATGAACTAATTTGTACCTCTTATTTTGATCATGCACTGGTGAAAGCACCAAACAATATTTTTCTTTAAACACAGAGAGGTCTTTCAACAGCTCAGCATGCACTTCTACCCTCTTTTTAATCTTGGAGCACCTATTTATTTGCTCTTTTCACCACTAAATCTTCTTTGCTCCTTTCTGCCCCCTGCAAAGCTGCTAGTTAAAAATCTTCAGTGTTTTTTCTTCATAGGCTTAAACCATTAAAAGGGTATTACCATAAAAACAGAGATGAGGGCTTATAGATAGACTATGAGGAGAATTTGCATTTCTAATTTTTAATCCAATTAAACTAAAATAATATTGATTTAGTTACTACCTTTCCATAATGTGCATGATCGCCAAAACGAACAAGAAAAAATATTGCTTTGGGTTCTCTGCAAAGACTGGTTTCTCACAGTGAATATTAGAAGACGTCACTTAAAAAGCATTAGTATGCATATAACTCATTCGTTTATTTTCCATACTGTTGTACTTTCTTTGGCTCAGTTATATCAATCCTTTCTATCGGTTTTCCTGTATCACCAAGAGGTCTAAAGATTATTGTATTCAGTGTGTAGGAATTTTGTCTTATTATAAGACATATATTAAATTTACTCAGAAAAAAAGGAGGGGGACCATAATAAAATGACATTGATAGTGGATATGACTTTTTAGGCAGTAATGTTATGAACCCATTAATGGAAACAAGTTCGAACAATTTAATAATTCAAAAGTATTGTTTTAAATGTGTATTAATTGGAGTTACATAAAACTCAGATATGAGTATATGCTAACATCTGAATGAATTATGGTGGATTTCATCGAGTCATCATACAGTGGTAAATAGAATACACTGCTGGGATTATAGGCCTAGTTAAGGAGAAATCTATAATTACATGCTAATAAATGAATTATTTCTTCTCCATGAAAGATTTATTCTTACAAAATGTATTTACTGAACACATTGACTTTCTCTTAAACGGACTGAAGATAATAATGTAAACATTTCACCATTAATAAATCATAGTATGTTTTTAATCTCAATAGAAATTTGAATATTAATATGAAGTTATTTAAAGTGTTAGTTAACTCATTAACTTTCACATATTCAAAAATCAATTGAGTCTTGAGTACTGTTTAATACTAAGATGCAAATTTATTCTAATAGTTTCTCAATTTATTTATAAAACTAAACATTTTATAAAAATAACTGGAGTACCAAAAAGGTATTTTTTATAATTAAAAATGATCACTATTTAGTGATAGTGACATTTAACATTTTTCCAAGGTAAAGTTAGTCAAATCAATGTCATCAAAATAAATTATGTGGACTTTTTCAAATCACTACATCTAATTAATTGATCCTTCTTTCTATTTCAAATTGCTTCCTGATGAATCTGTTTTCATTGCATTGTCCATTCCAAGGGCAAAATACTTACAATATGTAGAAATGTTTAATTTTGTCTATTATCCCTGCAAATTTAATCAGTTTTGCTGTTTTCAATACATTTATCTTTGGCTAATTTAGTCTTAAAATTTAGCTACAGATCCTGTTGTGTCTCTCTGATACCTCGAACATCATTTCTTCATATATATAGACTTCATAGTGACCAGCAATCTTTCTAAGTTTTCTTGATGATCTTTTTTCTCCAAGATAAAGGGCTCACCAAGTGGTTTTAATTTGTCTTTTAAAATGATTTTTTAAAAAAGCTTCTGAGATATTCAACTCTAAGTTATGTCTCTGTGTCTTTATATTTCATAGGCAGCTCTAGTTTGAGAATTTCAAAGCACCTACCTACAGGATCCTCAATCTTCAGGGTAAATAAACACACAGTTCTGGCTTTCTGGAGTCCTTTGCTTATGCAAGTGATAATTTTCAGCCTCACATAATAAATTCAGAGACCTAGATGTGAACACAGGCCATGTCTGGGACACTCTGACAGACTAGAGCAAGTTATTTCACATCGTTGAGCCTTAACTTTCTCAAATAAGTACTAAGTTTAAAGATCCTCTTCTGTAAAATTATTAAAATGATTAGAAATAAAATATGTAAAGAATATGGTAAGGACTAGGTGGTATTCTACTAAAAAGCAGCAAATGTCAAGAACCTGGAGTAACTCTTCAATTCACAGTCATCTTACATGTGAATTAAATACTGAGGACATTTTTTGAGAATGAATTTAGATGATGTTTGTAAAAAAAAAGACCTTTGAATAGTGTAAGACAATATAGAAAATAAAAAATAATATCATACAAATTATATTCTAGATTTCCAAACCAGAAGAAACATTAACTGTCATTTGTTTAACTGTGTACTTTACATGTGAAAGAAAGGGATTCAGACAGGCTTTCTCAAGGTCATATAAGTAACCAAATACAGCATTCATTTGTGTTATGTAAAATGACTCTCAAAGGTTGATGGTATCTCCTGTTACATACTGGATGTGCTAAATTAAAATGTGACACTGCAATAAACTATACTTAGCATAACCAAATTAGATAGGACATTAAATGCATAATTAAAATAATAAAGTCATAAACAATGTTTAAAATGTACATGATCTTCTTCACATAAAGTGCATTGGTTTTCTGATTCTTTTTTCATGCATCACATTATCTGAAAGTTGGGATTCTGTTGAGTGTAGTTTTATGTTTTATTCTTACATTTGTCCGCTAGATGTCCCCAGTACGTCGCACAGGAGCTCTGATCTCAGAAAGGTCCTTGTTAGGGAGAATCTGCATCTTTTTGAAGTGAATCCTGAGATACCTTGTCAAATGATTTTTATTTCTGAGTTCATTTCATCCTCAAAATTAACAAGCTACTAATCTACAGAGAAATGCAATCATTTAAAGATTTTTTGTCTAAGAGACAATATAACTCTGCCAATTTAAGAAGCAATTAAAGAACATGTATATCTTCTTCTCTGAACTGCATTTAAGAAATCAAAGACCTGAAACAAGTTAAAAATCCTTAGAGAAAAAGTTCACAGCCTTGAAAAGGAGGACTCTTAACACAACTTTTAATTGTATTGATTTCAAAGGATGAATAACATTTACACAAAATAGTTCAGAAAACTTTGGTAACAGCAGGAGCCTTGTTTAATTTGAACTTTAATAAATTAAAGAAAAAAAGTAAAAGCTTGAACAGTCACCCAAAGCGTCTCTTCCTAATTCACACAAAACCCTCTATAACAAAGGCTATGAAACTGAAATACAATCATAATTGCAACATGGGGATGTCCAGTTAGAACTATGCTTGCAAAATGCTGTCTTTTTCCCCCCAAAACCCAATGAGACCATATTATGGGAGGCTTCTACCTCTGACTGAAAAATAACACCCTCTGGGGTTGCTGTGGCAGATTGATGCACTAGAGGGCTGAGATTCTACTCTTCTAAAGCAATTCAATAAGGATTCCTACAAGGTGTCTCAAAATGGAAGCACTCAGGCAGCGTGTTTCTACCTCTCAGGGCAAGAGGTAAAAAGTTCAACCTGTGAAGTAGAACAGTTTCTGCCCCGGAGCAAGCGAGGAAAAAAGTACAAGAGCGTTCTGATGAATTATCTCTTACTCGGAGCTAACACGGGCATCCCAGGAACAATGGCCAAGTCTAACCAGACTTGACAGCCTCCATTCACTGCCCTGCACTCCACCCTGCACAGTGTCGGAACAATGGTCCATTCTCACTGCTTCTCAGCCTGTCCTCAGCCTTTCAACAGACCTTCTCCATTCAAGAGCCTCTTCTTTATCACACTTTCTTTGATTAAAGCTCACTTTCATCTCACCAGTATTTTATTATTATTATTTACTAAGTATGTCACAAAAGGAGGCAATGTTTCTTACCAAAAAAAGGTTTAAATTGTTGAAACTTAGATTTATTTAGGTTATAGTCAGGGTTCAAAAAAATCAGCGCAGTCCTAAGAAACAACTAGAAAACGGCTTCGTGATAAACTAAGGAATCCTGGAAAGAATCGCTCTGGTAGTTCAGAGATGACATTTGTATCCTGGAGACGGCTTATAGAGAGGGATCCTGAAGTAAATGTTCAAGAATTAGAAGGAAGGGAGGCTAAAGCAGAGACCTCACCAGGTTAAAGGATGCATATACACACCTGAGCAGAGTATAGTCAGAAAACAGAGAGAGGTCCTCTGGACTGGGGTTAGGTACCTAGAGGCACCTAGACAGAAATGGGCATGACATCCAGTAGGCTGCATTGTAGAGGTGCAAGAGAAACCCATCCAAGGTTTTAAAGAGCAGAAGGGAGCCATTATTGTGTCTTACACTGGAGCATGAAGAAATGGAAGGAAGGTTCTAGAAAATCATTGTAGCAGATAAGGTATAAAGCAGTAGTGGATAATGCTACCTGAAGAGGTAAAGGACTGACAGGAAACCCATTCACTGTCTAACAAGACAATCTAAATGTTCGGTAATAAGGGCTAAGACTAGAGGTTGGTAGTTGGGATACAGAAAAAGTGGAAAATCTGAGAAATAAGGCATGGTGGAACATGAGATAAATGAAAGACTGTTGTGGTTCAAGCAGGTCAAGGACCCACTCTTGCTTAGAGCCTATAATTCAACATTCTTCACGTAAGAGAGCAGAGTCCATTTAATCACTGTGTTCCCTTAGTATCCCACAGAACCCATAACACAGTTCAATTGATTTGCCTTTTTTAGTGACTCCATCCCATGAGGAGGTATTTTAAATCTCAAAAGACTACATTAGCATCCTCAGAAAATGCCTGGGATAAGTAGTAGACCCTCCCCCAAATCCTGAATTTCTGTTAAGGACCACTTGCATTTAAATTCAAAGTATTACATTATTAAAACTAAGAATAGTAGAAGAAGGAACATGCAGTATAAACTAAAGCAATATATCAACAGTGTCATGCAACATAGGCATACCAGGGACCATGCTCAATGTGTTGTTTAAAAGGACATGATAGTTCACAGGCCCACCGTCAGAAGCAAAATGAGGCCAGGTGAAAACTATCTTCCAGTTCTGCCCTTCTATTGGGGACATTCACCCAATGCCCCACTACCTGGAGGCGACAGCATTATAGCCTTTTCATCATTCAGCAAATATTTGGAGGGCATCTATGATGTGCTGGCACATCCACTACAGATATAATTCTAGTCACTAGAGATACAATGTTGACTATGACACAAGCTATGTTTCTTCAAGGAACTTGTAATCTAATGTCCTTTCTAGGCTGTAAACAAATGTCCCCCACTATCCCGATATCAGTCACTTATTTATAAAATAATTATTTTATATAGAGTATCAAGCCCTGTAGGAGAATTGGAGAAAAATGTCTTTTACATGAAATTTACAATCAATGTAAATTACAGTTATATAAACAGATGTATACATATTACAATGTAATGAATAATATGTGCTCACTAAGTGCTGCAGGAGTTGATTCAGGAGTTCACAGGAGGAATACTTCAGTAGGGCAGGATGCAAGCAATAAAAGTAAAAGTTAAAAGGTCAATTGCCATTTCCCAATTTAAATTGCTTAAGCAATTTTAAATATCAAAAACAGTGAAAAGTTGCTGTGACAATTTAAATTCATATATTCTCATTATATTTGTGTAATGATTAATAAATAATCTTTCATGGGAAATTTCCAAGTGTTTAATAATTTTTAAGAGTTAAGTCTACAGCAACATTCTCTTGCAATGAACTATGAAACTCTTCAAGTTAAAAAAGGTGTCTTTAAGCATTTTTTTATACAAACTGATTCACTGTTCTAAACACATGCTCAAAATAATGGGGTAATGGGCAGCAGTGCTCTGTGTGTATAGACATTTTTGTTTTGTTTTTCTTCTTTGTTTTGCTTTTTAGTGGGATCCCTTAGAGAGTATGTGAATGACATGCTTGGTAAACAGGTCACTGTCACTCATGCTAATCAGGAAAGGGAGAAATTTGGTCCTGTTTGCGGTTTCCACAGGACTCATTCAGATAGGACCAAGAAGTGGGTTTGAGAGTTAAGGATATACCTCAGTAGCAGAGCTCTTGCCTAACTTGCATGAAGCCCTAAATTCAATCTTCAGCACCAGGGGAAGGAAAATAATAAAAGGAATGATTTTTGGTTTACCTCTTTACATTATGGTCACAGAGTGACCTTGTAAGGTGTTAGTGCCACTTAGGTTAAACAGAACACCAGGACTTGACTGTTGATGCCAGAATAGGGAAAAGAATGAGAATCTTCAAAAGCTCAGGGGATTTTCCATCTTCTTCATATTTCCCAACAAATGAGACTTTGCTACAAATTCCACTGGTCTCTATAAATACATGCTTTAGTAGCAAACTAGGAGATTTAGAAACAAAAGACAAGGATCATACATGAAGTGATAGATTTCTAAGACTACTGGTAAATCTAGAGGAGATAGAAACACTGTATGGAAGTTCTCCTTATTGTTTAGAATGTTCTCCCACACATCCCTGGACCCTACCACTGTGATTGCACCCTATGACCCCTATGCCCTGTGCCACAATTAAGTGGACCAGAGGTGGACACTGACATTAGCTGGACCAGTCAGCTTCCTCCAACCAGAAATTTGAAATTGAGTTTCAGAGGAGCCAAATGAGCTCTGCATAGAGCTGGAATAGCTGTAGGTGAACTCAGGGGCTCTTAAGATGCTACTTTTTTCAAGTGCCTGATCATCTCCAGGTTGTGTAGAGCAAATGAATGATAAATGAAAGAGAAGCAGAGATGTAGACAGAGGGAGTGTCCTGAAAATTTTCAGTTTCTTTTTTCAATCTCTTCCTGTCATCAGCTGCTTTCTTACCCTCAAGTTCCCTACGTTCTTATGACAAATTTCCTTTGGTTTAATCCAGTTTGAAAATATTTTTGTTACTTATAAAAAGTAAAGTTTCACTCTCATCAATAAATTTAATGCCTATATAGTTGTAGCATAGACCACTGATTGCTGCCCATTATTTGCTCTCCATTTTTTTCTTTTTTAGAACCCTTTGAGTTTTAGTTGGTTGTTGAATGAAAGGCTACGTTTCATTCCCAGCCTCCTTTGCAGCTAGTTGTGACCACATGAATCAGTTCAATCTGATAAGATGCGTGAAATTGGTAGATGCAACTTTGAGATTATCTTCTTGTGACAAGCAGCCTGCCCCCAACTTTCTTTTTCAGCTTCTCACTGGCTGGAAAATGGTGACTACTGGAACCAGAGACACACACACACACACATTGGAGATGACAGAGCCAATATAAATGTACCTGACTGACTTTAAGGAGAAAATATTCTACCTGCCTGACTTCAGACTCCCAACATAAGAAAACAGTTAACCTCTTTCAAATTGTACATGAGGCATTTTGACACAGAAAAGTATTAGACCCCCTCATCAATACAGAGAGGTTGTCATAACAGACCTTCAGAGAAAAAGCACAGCTCTGAGGAAAATATATATGAGTAATAATTCTCATTCCAAGATGAAAAGCTGAATAAAGTGCAACATGAAACAGACAAGCATCAACCCAGGGTTTCCCAGCTGGAAGCAGATAGAGAAAACATGTTTAGTGAACAGAAATTGCTGAAGTCTAAATCAAGAAATTGAATAGATGTCTTGCCAAATTGAATTCTGCACATCACCCCTTGCTGGGGATATGATTGATGCTTCTATTAGGGAACTGCAGGATCTTGGCACTTGGAATGGGATTAGGAGGAGTCAGAGAAGTGAGGAAATTGACCTTCCAGTTTCTGCCAATCTGTCTCCATCTCTCCTCATCTGTAATTGTATCACAATGGCACAGATTACAATGTTTAGACTATGAGGAGAAGGGAAGAAATGCCAGAGCTAGGGAAGAAATGCCAGCATTCTCCTCAACCTAGCATTTTATAAGCATTTTCTGATTCACTGATACTCAGGTTAGGAAATAGTTGAGCCCCAGCACAAAGTCTTCATGAATATCGCTCGTCTGAGTAGGGTATTAAACTTGGGTTTGTCTAGGATACGATATATGCCTATACATTCCATTAGGCATACTTATGCTCAAAAGTTATGTGTTTCAGCAAATGCAAATCAAATTATAAGTGAAATTTGCCAGGCAACCCACTAAGATTTTATAGGATTGCATTATGGTTAATTTTTTTTTTTCTTTTCACCTTGACTAGGCTATGCTGCCTGCTTTGTTTGGTCAAACACCAATACAGATAGTGCTATACAGGGTTTTTTTTTTTTTTAGATGTGATTAACACTTAAGGAAAAATTAGCCTCCATAACTTTGAAAAACAAAGAGAGATGTTCCCTGAAGAAGCAATTCTGCCTCAGGAGTGCAATATAGAAAACCTGCTTCAGTCTCCCACCTGTTAGCCATCCGAGCAGATTTTAGATTCAAGACTGCAACATCAACCCTTACCTAAACATTCATATTGCCAGCCCATTATGACCAAGTGAGCCAATTTCTTAAGATAAATAAATCTCAATCTATATATCTCTCATTCTCTGTCTTTTTCTGTCTCTCTCTCTTTCATGATAGATGGAGAGAGAGTTATCTAGATCTTTGAATCAAGATATTGAATGGAAGTCTATTCTAGATCTCTTTCCATGGATATAGATATGGATATAGATATAGATACAAATATGGATATAGATATGATTGGTTCTGTTTCTCTGAAGATTCCTGACAAATGTAGATTGTATTCCTAGGAAGAGCATAATCCTAGCTAACTGCAATAAAAAAGTAAAAATAAATACATAGAAGTTCTATCTTAATAATAATCAACGCTCTTTATTGTTTTTCATGGGAGAAAAATATCCAAATAACATGCTCTTTTCTTTCTGGAAATTTATCTGTCCTAAATTTTCCTTCACTTCCTAAATGACGGTTACTTTGTCTGATAACCAAGTCCATGATAATAAGAGCAGGCTGACATCCACAAATGCCACCCCTCCCAGAAGCTATCCAAAGTCAATGACCCCTGCTTTTGCTGTCCAATATGAAGTAGTTGCAGCAGTGATCTCTAAGTCATGACTAAATAGAGGAGAAAGTAAATGGGTCAAAAGGTTCTGATGTTTCCTATCAAATCATACCACAGAGGTCACTTCCTTTTCTGCATGTGTATGTAGGACCATAACTGCTAGACTCAGATCCAGCAGAAGCTTTGAACTCATGGAACTACAGGCACTTTTTAGAAGCCAGAGTTCTTCCACTTCAGTATCAACATTACAGAAGAGAAAAAGAAAGTTGTGATTTGTTAAGGGGCCTAAGAGACCTAATCAATTTTCAAATAGTTTCAGTTTCAGAAATACTTTCAGGAAATCACGTTATTTTGGATTAACATAGGACCAGGTGCCAGACTGAATTAAATCCACACCCAAATGGACCTGAGTTCCTGTCACTGACTCAGGAATATCCATGACATCCAATAAATCAAGGTAATTCTAGAGCAGCAAAACTTCTCAAATTGCTTAAACATTAAAATACCACAATTCCTCTGACAACCAATAAAAGTAAGACTTTAAGATTCAAGTATAGTACATATTAAAAATTCAGACATCATCACTTCCTTTATATTTTTAAACCCAAAGCAAAACCGAGACAGACAAACTTAAAATCGTAGACAAAGGTAAAACAAACACTGACAGGAAATGAAAAAGCTTGAATTCTGTTTCTAGCAATTATGAAAGACAAGAAAGTAAATGAAAAACCCACCAGTATAATATACCTAATAAAGCTGAATAACATTTCTAAAAGTCATTTTAACACCTGTCTTGGCAAGGGAAGGCCACAAAGGAATTCTTCAACCACCAGAAACATAAGAAATTGCTGATCCACAAGGACAAGTAAGGACCAGAATTTGCCTGAGACTGTGTGCCAATCCCTGACAAACTAGACACCAAGATTTAATAGGCTCACAGTTTTGTTTTGAGAGACAAAGTCTGTGACCTCAATATTTCAAAGGAAATTCACCAAGCAGGACTCCTGAAGAAAGTGCACTATCATCGGTAGCTAAAAGAAATAGCCCTGCCCAGAGGCTTGTTATAATTTTACCTCTGAGAAAAAGACAGGGAGAGGCTAGAGAATATAAATGGTCTCCCACTCCCATCCAGAAGTCCCTGTCTCAAGTGTTTAAAGCAAGAATTTACACCATCCATATGGCTCAAAATGACTAAATTGGAAAATGTAGATTAAAGCAATCCAGGGTTGGTAATAAACACAAGTTTCTAGCCAAAACAAACACTAATTTTCTATAGATAAACTCACTTCAACACAAACCTCAAACAAGTTCATAGTCAATGCTTCAAACTGGCTCACAGTGAAAAGTCAGCATAAGTGAGACTCAAGATTTAAATCAAAAACTTCCAAATGAGGTTCAAACAATGACTTCTCATCTAACAGCAAAAGAATCCTCATGAAATGAGTCTACTTCATAAACTTAAATAAAAGAAACTATTAAAAGAACAACAAAGGGAGAAAAATTTAGGGGATATGACCAGACATATTTGAAAATGAACACAGTAAAACTTTCAGATACAAATAATGTAATAAGAATTAGGAATTCAAAGTTTGCATTAAACAGATTAGACAACAGTGAAGTTTGTACATTTTGAGACATTTCTAAATAGGTTACTATTTCTAAATAGTACAGAGAGTCAAAAAAGAGGAAAATTTAGAAGTAGAGAGACATTAGAGAGATTTAAACACAATTATATTTCCATAAACGAATGTGAGAAAAGATGTAAAAGAAAATGTTTGTAAATATGATGACTGAGATCTCTCTTGATCTGAAAAACACAAATTCACAAATTTGGGAAGCTCCATAAATCTCATTCAGAATTAATAAAGAGACATTTATACCTAGATATATCATAGTGAAACTGAAGAATACAAAAGACACAAGAAGTTCTTAAAACAGAAAGAAAAGACAGATTAGCTAAAAGGAACAACAATTTGGTCTGATTTTTTAATGACAGTAATGGAGGCCAAAAGATTGGAAAATGGTAACTCCAAAATGTGGAGAAAGAAGAGTTGTTGCTATGGTTCCAATATGGTTTTTCTCCCTCCAAATTAATGTTGAAATATGGTTCCCATATAACAGTTTTGAGAGGTGGCGGCATTTTAAGAGGTAATTAGGTTGTTAAGCTCTATTAATTCATTTCTCACAGGACTGGATTAATACCTGGAGAACAGGGAGTCCTAAGGTGAGGCTGCCCCTCTTTCCTGCTCTTCTGCATGTGACTTCTCCCCCTTCCTCTTTTACACTATGTTATGACACAGCATGAGGCCCTCACCAGATATAGCTGCCTGCTCTAGGACTTCCACTTTCCAGAACCATGAGCTAAATAAACTTTCTTTTATAAATTGCCCAGTCTTGGACATTTTTTATAGCAACAGCAAGTAGACTAGGATAGCTGTCAACTTAGAATACTACACCTTGTGAAATTATGTCTCGTTCCATCCTTCCTTCATGCAATAAAAATGCATTGTGCACTTACTGCATGGTGATTAGAGTATATCAGTGAAACAAATGAACAAAATGTATTCATGTTCTTCTGGAATTTACTTTCCAATGGGATTAACAGCCAATAAATAACTGTAAGACGTAAGTAAGACGTACTATTGTTATGGTTTGGATATGAGGTGTTTCTCCAAAGCTTCTGTGTTCATGCAAGAATATTCAGAGGTAAAATGATTAGATTATGAAAGCTGGGTCTAATCAGTCCATCCTAGTTTGAATGGACTGACTGGGTGGTAACTATAGGCAGATGGGGTATAGCTGGAGAAGGTAGGTCATGCAGGGCATGCCCTGGAAGAGTTCATCTTCATTATAGACCCTTGCCTGCTACTTCCCAGCAGCCATGAATGGAGGAGCAGCACCCCTTCACCATGATGTCCCTCCTCATCTTGGGTCCAGAGCAATGGAGCAGCCCAACATAGATTAAAACTCTGAAACTGTGAGCCACAATAAATTTCCTCCTTGGGGTTGTGCTGGATGGGTATTTTGGTCACAGGGATAAAAACTTGACTAACACAGATATGAAAAGATGAACCAAGGTAAGAAGAACTTGGATTGAGAAGAAGCAGAGGTTTACAAATTTAAATAGGGTTGTTGGAAGAGAATCCATGAAGCAGGTGAGATTTAAGCATACTTGAAGCTGATAAGGGATCTCTGGCAGAGGAGAGAGTGCCAGACAGAGAGAATATCCATTAAAAGTTCAGGTGATCAGAATATTACAGAACAAGAGGCCACTGTGCCTGAGACCAGGTGAGTGAGAACCCCTAAGGGCTTTCATTTCTACTCAGTGAAATAGCAAATGAAGAAGAGAATCACAATAACGGATACATGAAGATATACGATGCGTAGGGTAGGAGAGGAGAATGGGGGCAAGAAGGAAAGTGAATTAGGAGACTTTGAAGTCATCCATGAGCATGGTTCATGCCAGGATGAGAGCAGTAAGTGATAAGAGGTAGTTGGATTCTGTATTTATTTGGGGTATGGAACAAATTTTTCTGATAGAATGAACAAGAAAAGAATCAAAGCAACTCAAGATTTCTTGCTCAATCTACTAGAAAAAAAGGAAAGGACCACTAATTTCCACTGTAGGTCATGAGTAGGTAACTTTGATGGGTTGGAGGAGGACATCAGAAATTTAATTTGGACATGTTGAATGTGAAGTGTCAATTTGACTTTAGCAAGGGTAGTTTAGGGTAGAGCTCAAGCAAAAGGTCTTCATTGGCTCTTGACTAGGGAGCCATTGGCTTATGGATGATAATTAAAGGTACAATCTGAATAAGTTCAAAAGAAGGACTGTGGATATTGAACAAAAATGGACCAAAAAAACTTCAAGTGATGAAAGAGAAATAAAAGAAAATGGACACAAGGATCAAGAAAGAGTGATTAGTGTGGTGGAAAGAAAGCAAAAAGATAAATGAGTGCAGAGGCAAAATTTTTGAAACTGACAAAAGTTACTAAGCATCCAACTTTAAGAACTTAAAAATGGAATATCAGAAGAATGTCTGAAAAGCACAGAAGTGAAAACATATTAATAGAACTGAGTTCAAGGGAAAAGAAGGCAAATATATGATTAAAAGCATAAAAAATTGTAACCTGGAATAAAGTAATAAAAATAACTTCTGGAAAAATTGATCAAAGAAAAAAGGTAAGTCACAAATGCATAATATAAACTGTGGCAGGATGAGATGTAACTCTAGATGCTGATGAAAGGTTGAAAAGTACAATGAGCAAGTTTACATCAATAAGTTTGAGAATACAAGCAAAATATGAAATTATTAGAAGCTATAAACCCAATTATAAAAAGTCTTATTACAGAAATTTAACTATTAAACAAAATCTCCTTAAAAGAGAACAAAGGTTTATGTAGTTTGATAAAGAAAATTTCTCAAAACCTAAGGCAAAAGATCATTCTAATATTATACAAACGCTTTCAAGGTTTGGGGAAGGGGAGAGAATATTCCTCAATATATGTATTACCAAGATACATAGTTTAATCAGAAATTATACTATAATGAAGAAAATTACAATCTCATTCATAAGCATAGATACAAATATCCTAAAACATTTACAGTTCCTTGGTATTTGTCCCTTGGTATCCTCAGGATGTTGGTTCCAAGACTCCTGCAAACACTAAAATGCACAGGTACTCAAATCTCTTATATAAAATAGTGTAATATTTGCATATAATCAGCACATGTCCTCTTATATACTTTAAATCATCTTGAAATTGCTTATGATAACTAATACACATAATGCTATATAAAGGGTTATCCTATATTGTTTAAAGAATAATTACAAGAAAAAAAGTGTTCAGTACAGACGTATTTTTTGAATACTTTTGATCCACAGTTGGTTAAATCCAAGGATGAAGAATGCATGGATATAAAGGGTTGATAGTATTAGCACACTAATATCGGCAATGTAAAAAATAAGACTATGTCTTATGAAAAAGTAGGACTCGTTTCTGGCCTAAAATTAGGAAATCAGTTAATGTCATACACACAATAAATAGGTGAAATAAGAAAAATCATAGAATAATCTTAGTTAATAAAGATTATTTTATTTTATTTTATCGGTGATACTAGAGATTAAACTTACGGCATCACCCATACAAGGCAAGTGCTCTACTTTGGAGTCACATCCCCAGTCCCAGGCCTCTTATTAAATTCAGCACTCTTTCATGATAAAACTGAAAAGGAAGTTAATTAACCTGACAGTAGATAAAAATTTATAATAAACATGATGCTTAATATGGAAATAATAAAATTATTCCTTTTAAGGTCATTGCAAGGATGCCTACCTGGAAGTCTTACTATTTCTACTCATGACTGTATTTAAGGTTCTAGTCACCACAATACAATTCAGTCCTGCCTTCTGATAAAAAAAAAAAAGAATTTTTGTTATAAAAATGCATGCACATCACAGTAATTCATGCATATCACAGAAAAGGTTAAAATGTAAGTTCAGGAAGCTCACTCAGAGTTTCCACTGCCCAAAGAAGTAATTTGGTGAGATGTTTTGTTGTTGTTGTTAACTTGGATCGTTTTCCTAATAAACTGCACAGTCTTTGTAATCATGATTTGATTATGTATGTATCATATTTATAACATTTCAAAATATGGCAATGTTCCTCCAGAACACCCTTCCACTGTGATGTTCTGCCTTGCCCCAGGCCCAAAGCAAAGGAACCAATCAACCAACAATAGACTGAAACCTCTGAAACCATGAATCATAATAAATCTTCCCTCTTCTAAGTTGTTCGTATCAGGTATTTTGGTCACAGTGACCAAAAGCTGATTAACATGACCAATGATAACAATGGATGTTCTCAATGGCCTAAGGAGCTGGGGACCAATGCCTACCTTCCTGATAGAGCTAAATCATCAGAGTCACGTGTTTATATGTTACATGGGGGATCTTAAGGAAACTCAACAACAGCTATGACACCTACATTTGCATTTTACTGTTGTCACATAGTTTCCTGCAAAGTATATAGTTAGGGGAATACTATTTTAATGCTGTGTTAACTGGAAGTGAAACTAGCATTTAAAATTCTGAAGACATTTTAGTGTTCTTACATTAGCATTCAGAGGTAAAGTAAGGGTGATTGGAAGTCCTACGAATACAACTCAAACTTACATTTTATCAGTCTTAAGTACTATAATTAATATAAAATCAGTTTGAAATTTTTAGAAGTATATTTTAACAATTTTATTCAAATTACATTTTCACTGATCTCCTTTAACAAGTATGTATTGAAGTCTTAGTTGCTGTAGGATTTCATATGCTAAATCAATAGCATATGTAAAAGAATAAATATGTGAGTAAGTCTGAATTTATTTTGAAAGGATAATTGTCAATCTTAGTTAAATAAAAATAGATTTCTTCTTAACATGAACACAGAATATTTTATTTGATAGTAGTTTTTGAAATGTTTCATATCCAATTTGATTTTTTCCTTTTCCTAATACCTATACTTTTTTTTAATGAAAACTTATTATAATGGAATCTACTTTAATTCAGCAAGCCAAATATACTTATCTCTTTGTATCATTATACAAATTTTCATAATTGGAAGGTTTGCATTTTTGAAAGGAGAAATAGTAAATGAATACCTGCGCTGTCACATAATATGAGGTAAGATTTAATTAGTTCCTTATCTTGAAAAAATAATAAAATCTAAACTGAACTTTTGTGCTGAGTTTTAAAATTATTGTTCACAAACATCTACACTAATTCAGTAAACACTTTGGATTTAAACAAAGATGAAATTTCTGGAAGAGTCTTCATTCCTTCCCAATGTAGGAAATGCAATACCTTAAACATAAATGTTAAATTCTCTACGGTCAATTTCTCAAAAATATGCATTAAACCCTTTCTACATGATAGTGTACTTAGATCTCGCCAAGTAAACCTAGATTGAACTTTAAATTTAAAAAAAATGAAATAACAACAACAACAAAAAAAAAAACCGGCAGACATTCCAGAGCTATTTGTACAAGAGGTTTAACTCAATAAAATGGACAAGGCCTTCCATTATCCAACCAAGTTACCACAACAATTTTCAGACATTGAACAAAAGGCAATACAGAGCCGTTATCAACAGAGAAGGGAACTAAATTATGTAATCTCTCATTTTACTGCTTGGAGACAGTTTCCAAAATGCAGCACAGAAGCCAAAAATCAAGCAAAGTCCAGAGTTCTCTCTGCATTGAAGAGACAGAAGAATTTACAGAGGTACAGGTGGTAGAATTTACAGGCAGAGAACCAGAGCTCCAAAGAAAGGGAGATCCTGAGATCCACAGATAGTCCCCTAGAATCTTCCACTGAGTACTGATCAGAACATGTATTGAGCAAACTACATATGACCAGGCAACAACTGGAAAGGAAAAATTCCAGAGAGAGCACAAAGCTGGCTCACATAAATGGCTCACATTCCCAAGAGCTAGAGGGAAAAAATGTCATTATCACACAGGACATCCATGAAGAAAACTAGGGACAAGCCAGACTGCTCAGGTCCCACCTCGCAAAGATTAAAGATAGATGTGAAAGGATCAAAATATTACCAAGCAACTTAACCACATCTCAGAACAAAGCTCCCAAGTATATGTTTAAATCCTAAACAGTTCCAATATTCACAGCACTTGGTATCCGATCAAAAATCACCAGGTTTTCAAAGTAAGGATGACCAATGATCAACAACAAGGAGAAAAATCACTCATAATAAGTGACCAACAAATAACACAGGTAACAGAAATACTAAAATTATATTAAAATAGCTGCTATAACTTCACTCCCTATATTCAAGAAGGTGGGAAAGTACAAACATGTACATGAAAGATACTTTAAAACCTAAATCAAAGTTCTAGAGATGGAAAATATGATTCTAAAACAAAAATTGCACTGGACAATTAAACCACAACCTAGAGACTAGGGAAATTTATAACTATCAAATACCAACAGACTGGACAAAAAGCACTCATACTTTGAGCAGATTAAGCAGTGATCATAATATGGTTATTTTCTATTTCTCTGTTGTTTTATGTTTTACATTCCGCCTTTGATCATTCACTTTGCAATAATAATTAGCAATAATTGAACAAAGAAAAAAGAAAGCTCTCCTTTTCTTTCTATTTTATTTATTTATATATTTTCTATTTTATTTATTTATATATTTTCTATTTATTTATTTAGTAAACCAAATATAATTTATAATGAGGTAGTATCATTATAGATAGATAATATCAATAGCAAAATTGACATTTCATAAGAAAAGTTCAGCAAATTTAACAAAATACAACAGTAGAAACTGTTCAAAAATTAAAGAAAAAGACTGAAAGGACATTATTGAAATGTGAAATAACCACATTTCTAGTTCAATTCCAATTACATGACCTCATATTCATGTAATTGGGGGCTGGGGAGATAACTCAGTCGGTAGAGTGCTTACCTCGTAAGCACAAGGCCCTGGGTTCGATCCCCAGCACCAAAAAAAAAAAAAAAAAAAAAAAAAATAGTTGAGATCATGTAATTGGAATCACAGAAGAAGAAAGAAACACAAAAATGTCCCAGGGTTTGACATCTTGTGTCTGTGGCCCATTCCTTGGAGCAGGGGCTTAGATAAAAACCATAAAAATACTTGAGTGGTGATGATAAAGTGCAGGTTCCATGACACGCCATCTAGCAACAGATGTTAGGAGGAGCTTTCTTTAGTTTTAGTTGTATTAAGCTACTGTGGCCGTTCTTCATGTGATGCCTGTCTTCCAACTGGCTCTAAATGTCCTCCCAAGTTGATATTGGTACTCAGTTGAGAGGGAGAGATGGAAAGGCAGTTGAGGCTCAAAAAGAAGAGAACTTTTCTAGTCTCTGAAATTGTCCCTTACTGATGTGTTTCTTTCTTTCATCTCCTTGCCCCATTCTTTTTAGATGGAGGCTTCACTATCTCTTGGTGTATCATAGAGTTCCTACTCACACTTACACTGTAAAGAGCACATCATTAACCCTATGATGGAGACCTTGACTCTTGAGTGTATGAGGAAATGAGGCTATTCATTTATATATATATCTGTTCATTCAAAATCTTCTATGGGGCATGCACTAAGAAATATGCTGAAAATATATTAGTGAACAAGGCAGATGCATTTGTAATCCATGGAAATTACAGACTACCTAGAGAGATAGGCATTGTATTCATGCCATTAACACACATAATTATTTAGTAATCTAACATTGAGTGTCTTGGCTCAATTCCTTTCTTCCATGTTCTGTTCCATTGGTGCAGGAAGTCCTACACCTCTATAAACTATTTGCCCCAGAATCCTTTGCCAACTCATTTCCGATTAAGTTTGACCAACAAGAGTCACTGGTGTAAGATTAGAAGGCACTAGAAGGGAAGCCTTAAATCTTCCTCTCTGTGGGGTACTTATTCCTCCATCTGAAGTGTAATCTCTGGAAGTGGCTGTAACTCTACAGGGCTCCCAGTCCTGGCCATGATTTCTTCACTTTAGCTATACTATCCCTTATGAAACTGTCCTTATTGATAGATCTAGCATCCTGCTAGACACCCCTAGAAGTATCAAATACACTCTAAGTATATGGGTTACCACATCTTCCAGTTATTGTTCATTCAATTTACCAATTGTATAAACTAATTCCTTTTATTATATTCACTGTTCTTAAAATACCTAGTAGGAGTTCCATGTCCATAATACATATAATTTTGATGAGTAATAGATATATGAACATTCATGGTCCAATGAACATTTATAATATAAGAGCTAATCTATTCAAGGGAATTAGAAACAGTTTCCTGGAGGAATTTATGTTAAAACAAAAACCAGAGAATAAATAGATATCAGGCAGGGTAGGGAAATGACAATAGCCACATGGTCCAACATTATATTTATTTAAGATATCAAAGGACTACTTTACAAAAGGCAACTCATTCTGTACCACAGTTGACATATGTCCATATTGTACATCCTACAGGTCCATCAGACCACAGCAAGCCTGCAGGGTGCACCTCAGAAGGCCAACCCAAAGGTGTTTCTATTTTGGGTTTTTAATAATAATTCTGTTATGCTTAGGGAAATTTTGCTTTTCACAAACCCTAATGTCTTGCAGGACCAGATAAACATTTCCAGGCAGCTTATGCACTTGCTTTTGGCAACACCTCCAAAACACTGTCTCCACCTGGCCACCCTCAGGCCACACATTTAATCAGGAGTGTGAAAATGTCAAAAAGTTTATGGCAGCTGTCTGAACAACTGCTTCTATCTTTCTACCTTTTTCATTACAATCCTTGTGACATAGCTGCCTAATTATAAAATTTAACCTACCAGTAAAATACAAATCCCTGTTCTTCCCCAGTTCTCAGATCAACATTACTGAGGTTTGTTGGTTTTCCCCATTTTGCCTCAGGCTTCAATATGGCTCAACACAGCATCATTACTGAACTTTTGATATTTTGTTCATCACACGTAGTTTTATGCATAAATTTTGATTAAAAAAAATACTGCATGAACATACATGTTATCCTGAGGCAAGTGCCTTAGTATCCTCACCTTATCCCAGCCCTGAAGGAGTCTTGTTACTCCCTGAAGAAATCAATCTATATTGGAGCAGAGTGGGACATCTGTGTCTATATGGCTCCAGAGGACCCCAGCCATTGGAATCATAGGAACTGCAGAAGGGAGAGAGATATTTCATTCTCTTAAGTACTTTAAAAACAGGACACCCAGAACATTTGCATAAACAAATTTGAATACTAGATTCTATCATTCCTGAAACTCATTATTTGTCTACAAAAATATACTGTATCAAAGAGATTTACATAGGGAAAACCTGTTTGAAAAATTATTTAAATTTTATATCAGTCCTTTGATCAAACCACAATTAATAAAAAAATTAAAACAGGAAAATGAGATATTACAAATCAGAGAATTATTTCATGTGGGTTTCTTGATAACTACACCTGTCCTCATCCTTGATTCTTTTTAACACTTTAGCCACATAGAAATGGCTCGTGTGTATTTTAAGTTCTCCATTTTGTGATTCTCTAGAATTTCTGCTTCAGTTCTCAAAGACTTGCTTTTTCATTTCCTGAGGGTAGCCACAAATGGGTCATTTTCCATATGCCCCTAACTTTTTTCTTTTGGTAGAGAGGATTGAACCCAGGGGCACTTAACCACTGAACCACATCGCCAGTCTCTTTTTAAATTTTATTTAGAGAGTCTCAATGAGTTGCTCAGGGCCTCACTAAGTTGCAAAGTCTGGCTTTGAACTCAAGATCCTCCTGCCTCAGCCTCCCAAGTTGCTGGGATTACAGGCCTGTGCCACTGCACCCCGATTATATGCTCCTACTTAATGGGAAAAGAGCCCAGGATGTAGAATCCAGGCTGGTCTCCAAATGGTTGCTCATTTGTATTTGGAAAAGGAATTTTGGTTTCCATGTCATCACCTCCTAAATGAAGATTTTGAAATAAATGACATACTTTGCCACTTTCATAACCTATGATCAGCTATTTCTGATCTACCAACACATTTTAGGCAATAAGAAAGGATTAACCTAAGTTGGTGTTATCAGTAGTCTTATATCATCTCAGCTTTTTTCTAATACTAGATTTTATTTTGAAGTATCTACAATTAAAGTTGGTTACTCAGAAAATAATTTGGGTACTTCCAATAACAGCAAGAGTTTTGATTTCATTCATTAGGTCCTCAACATGTCTCAAATGATATTTTCCACACTCTCTTATGTTCCGTACTTAAAACTGTTTTCTTTTATAATATTCCCTAAAATTTCCCCGTCTCAGAATGCTTTCCTTTCACTTACAAAAGATTCACAAGCATGTGAAAGCATAGTACTGCTCACATTAATAACAAATATTTATTTTTCCTTTCCCCCTTACACCCAATTTTTCTCCATTCTCTTCTCTTTTTTCTTTCTTTGACTCACTTTTCTAATTTTTTTCTGTCCTTCTTTGCCCTTATGATAGTTGATGTTATCCTAGATGCTCAGAACAAATAAGTAAGCAAGCACTAATATGACAAATTGCATTTTATTCAACAGTTAAACTGTACATATGAAACTCCATGCATATGGAATAATACAAGCCAGGAAAGGAGGTTACATAACTGAAATGGGTCAGTGATAGTAAAATAGTATGCAGTGACTGACTGAAAATAAATTTAGTAGGGAAGGAACAGTCAGCATGGGGGAAAATGAGGACACTAAGGGAAAACAGAATGTAATGTGCCCAGTGTGGGACAGGGAAGTGTTAGGAGATGAACTCTCTTATACACTTGCAATGTCTATCGCACTGAAAGGTACTTATTCACCTGAATATCTATTGTCCTGCTTCCCACTAAATATCAGTCTCCTTAAAGATGCCTGAATATCATTCAACTCTGAAATTATCATCTAATACATACAGTACCATTTTTAAATGGTATGCCCATTACTTATTAGGCATGTGGACATCCACAATTTTTTGGTCAGCTTTCTGAACCACAATTGCTTCATTTGTAAAGTCAGGAAAACACTGTCTGAGGATTAAAATGAGAAATCTAGGTTTGAGCTTTCCCTGAGTACTGGGGAACAAATCAAAATTTTGTTTTTGAAAGCCTACCATTTCAGAGGGTACAAAACTGGATTCTGTGAGAAAGAAAGGCCTTGGAAGGTTGATGAAGAAACAAAAAGCCTAATCTTAAGATCCAGTGGGACAAGAGCATGGTAAGTTCTTTGGTATCTGAGACCTCTGTCTCTGTTGTGGCAGGCCTCCCGTGGGGACCAGGAACAGCAGAGTTCGGGGGCAGCTTTATGGACTAGATCACACAACTGCAATAGTGTTCCACAAGATCGTCCCAGAACTGTGCAGATCCTCATCCAAGAACAACCCGAGATGAGGAGCCACAACATAACTGGTACCTGGAGTGGTGAACAGGGGAATATTTGGTTTCACTTTTCCCTCAGGAGAAAGTATGACAACTCTTGTCTGTTCAGCATGTCTCACATAGTCTGGCGATCTCTGGTTTCTAGTCATCCTAAGTTTTGGTGATACAAAACAGAGTCGTTGGTTGTTTGGGTGAAGCAAATGTGAGGTACTTTTTCCAAAGAACTGCCTGTTCTAGCTAGAAAAAGAACTAATTTCTGGTGTGAGCTGAGGAAGTATACGTGAATCTCACTGGAAGGCAATTTAGGGAAGATTTTAGATATTATAAAGTCACATATCAGAAATTACTAAGATTTTTAAAGCACCTTCTCTACAAGTTACACCACTCAGAGGAGGCCTCAAACTCATTATTCAACCATTTAAATTATTTAAGCATTCCACTACCTTACATGTCTCCACACACATTTAAAAAACACTTCTGTTTTCCACATTTATCTTCCTGATACACCATGGGACTCACATTCATTACCATTTTTCCTCTGTGTCATGAAATTCTTTTAAAAAATAATACCATTTGAGCACCGATTTGACTACAAATGCAGAAACGAACAAACAAAAAAACCCTATGAATGGGTAAAGGTAATAAGAAAATCAATATAAAAATTTCTAAAATCCAATCTCAAATTTTTTGCCTGAACTTCTTCAGTATAATACTATGAAAAAATATTTTATAGCTTTTTTATAGCTTATCGATTATTTTTCATGATTATTTCTTTACTTTCTTCCTCATCCTCAAGGAATATCTGTTAGAACTTTATAGCTTTAAATAAGCATTTGCACAAGGAAAAAAAATCTAAAGAGAAAGTTAAATGACTTATTTGTGTAAAAAATTAAGCATGCATTCCCTTTCCTTGTTGACTTCATATCATTTAAGCATCTAAATATATCTCTAGCCAACTTTAACAAGCTCACATCTTAATTGTGCTCTCTAAACAACTGTTTTTCAGTTTTTTTTTTTTAATTCTGACACGACATCCAAAAAAGTGAAAGGTATGATAATAGCAATTTTAATGATATGCAATGGGAAACTTTTTTTAAGTTTTAAATTGCAAAAATATTTTTTGAAGTTCTGGTTGTGCTTCCTTAAAGTGGGCAATAACAGATTAAAAAGTTAGTTTGTCCTTTCTCCTATTAGAGTATACTACTATAAAATATAACAATAAGTCCTACTACAATAATATAAGTTCTACTTTATGGTACTTAACAAACTCCCATTAATATTATGTAAACTGGAGAGAACATCTGCTTATGATACTTGCTTGTTATTATAGATAGTTGCTCATAGAAAAAAATATGAAGTAGCAAAGTTATAAACAAATATTCTTTAATTTTTGTTCTTAGGTGATTATAGATCTACTAACTTATTAATTGTAAAATTTATCACATTTTAAATAATATTGAAATTTGATCTTACAAAAGAAATTTGAATAACTTGTTTCATACCACTCATATCAAATTCAAATGATTGATTTATTTAATAATGTTCATATTTAAATAATTAATTTTGACTCATAGGCTATCTAAAGTAGTATTCAACATGATAAGAGAAGTAAGCAATAAGTTGCAAATGTATTTATATTGATAAATAATTAGAAATAAATTTCTTGTTCTTAAACTATGAAATCAAATCTATTTATACTATACTTAAGTAAATTATAATTTTCAATATTTCCAATTTCTTAAGCATATTTTTTTCAAAAATATATTTTATAGACCAACCCTCTTGCCTTGTGCTTTTTTAATTAGATTGATAGATGATATATAACACTTCTTACATCAAATATAATAATTTGATCTTCAATCAATTCTTCAGAAACACATATATGGCATAAAATGAGATAGACCTCTTCATGCCAATTCTCCATAAACTTTGGCAAAATTTTAAGCAATGTCTTCATTGTAAAATGAGAATATTTAGAAGTCTCAAGCATCAGTTATTCAATTCATCATTTCCTCTTTCTTTGATCAAATCCATCACTAAAAGTGTGATAATCAAACACCAACAGTAATGAACTAATAGGAGCATTAAAATATGATCTATTTCTAACTTATTGAGCAAAAGTACATTAAAAGTTAGTAATAATGAAACATTTAATAAGTTGAAATACATAGTTTTATGACTTTAAAACCCTGAATAAGAGTAATTTTATACTTTATAGTTCTAACTGAATAATTCAGAGAAGACATTACCTTCAACATTGGCTCAGGAACATAGTCAGTGAGAGTTAGTCCCTTCGACTGCTTTTTATGTACTGTGAACATTATCTTCCTGCTTACTCCTACTTCTCTACTTTCTCTGTTGGTAAGGGAGGCCAAGTTATATAAACCATGATATAGTTCCTCTTTTTGACATTTCATATATTCCTGTCTCTATTGTTAAAGAGAATGAGTAATACATAACAGACCATGATTTGAAAAATTTGAGATTACAAAGACCAATCTTATTCTTTTTTTTCTTCTATAAACTATTTATTATTTTATCAACAATATCAAAATACAAATACAGGTTGGAACTGATTTAATACAAAGCTGAATAGCAAGCACAAACTTAAATGTATAATAAGAGAACAATATTGCCACTGTTAGGTGAAAGATCTCAGGAAAAGGTAAATTGTCAGTCATTATAATCTGGTTTCAGTTTCCCTGGATTTTACAAAAACCGTCTAAAGATATCAGTAAGTGAAACCAAGTGGGAAACACTGGGATCCCCATAGCCCAAAGGTCTTGCAGGACAAGTGGGTTGCTTTCCCATGGAAGAGAGATGAGAAAAAGGAGAAGGAAGGGGAGAGGAGGAATAAATGAAGGAATGAGTAAGAGAAGAGGAGGAGGAGGAGAGAAGGAGGAGAAAAAGGAAAGAGAGAAGGAAGAAACATGTATGTCAAAGAGTGGGTATAATGATCATTACCAATGTTGACCAGTTTTCCCCATACTCAGTCATCCTGTATTTCTAGTTCCCTTGAAGTTCAAAGTAGCCATGGGAGTAGTTCCAGTCAATGAAGTGGGGTTCCATCATTTCCAGCTGCCTTGGTGATCATTGAAGCATGTATCCAAATGGAGATTTCATCAAACCAGGCTCCAAGTGATTCTGGTGAACAACACCCCCACTACCCATTAGCCATTAAGCCATGTTGGACTTGTAGCATCAACAAAAAAATTAAATATTGTGTTAAAACTACAGAAATCTGAAGGTTATGTGCCACAACCTAACGAATTCTGACTCACTCAAGGTATGGGATTATAATTACTCTATTTTTTAAAGTAGCAAGCCATCTAATACCTATTAAGTGTGATAATCAAACACCAGCAGTATTATGGTTTGGATGTGAGGTGTCCCCCAAAAGCTCACATGTGAGAAAATGCAAGAAGGTTCAGAGGAGAAATGACTGGGTTGTGAGAGTATTAACCCAATCAGTGAATTAATCCCCTAATAGGGATTAACTGAGTGATAACTGAAATGGTAGGATGTGGCTGGAGGAGGTGGGAATTGAAGGTGTGACTTGGGGGTATATGTTTGTATCTGGCAAGTGGAGACCTCTCTCTGCTTCCTAATCATCATGAGAGCTGCTTTTCTCTGCCACGCTCTTTTGCCATGATGCTCAGCTTCAACCTCCAACCTGGAGGAATGGAGCCAACTTTCTAGGGACTGAGATCTCTAAAATCATGAGCTCTCAAATAAACTTTTCCTCCCCTAAAGTTGTTCTGTTTGGGTCTTTTAGTCACAGCATTTGAAAAGCTGACTAAAACAATACCCATATGTAGAATAACAATATTCTCTGCTCTCCCCTGGGTAGCACATGACTATCTTCCTTCCACAGTGGATATACGGTTCACATTGTGATAGAACAGAAAGAGAACAAGCCTGGGAGCTTTAGATACTTGTCCAAATAATGCAAGGAGCTAGCAACAGAACGTGGACCTCTCACTAACCTACTCATAGCACAGTAAACAAGTCATTTAAGCACTCCAATGTTATTTTTCTTGTTTGTAAATGAGGTCAATAATAGTTTCTCTGTCTAAATAAGAAAGTTGAGCATCAAAGGAGTTTTTATGTGTTGCCATTTGCTAGAGGATAAAAATATATTCTATTCCTCTCTAAATTCCCAGTCACCTAGTAAAGTATCCTATTACAATAGATTCTAAATAGATTTTTAAAGACATTCTATTCCAGCAATTATTTAAGCCTTTAATGTCTTAACTCCATTTTAGAGAATATTGAAAATGTGTTCTTCATGATGTACCTTGCTAGTCAAGTGATTATTTTTTAATGCTTTTGATACTTATTGATCATCTACCATATGTCAGGCACTGTTCTAGGCACTGGCGGGGTAGATCCACAAACAGATTAGACAAATTCTCTTCTATTACATAGGGAAAATAATAGCAATTAGCAAGGAGTGGGAGGATGAATTTGGTGATCAGAAAAGGCATTCTTGTTAAGTAGGCATTGGAGCAGAGAATTATATGAAGGAAGTAAACCAGATAGCAACTTTAGCATTCCAGGCAGTGGGCATAGCAGGTGCAAGGACCCAGAGGTGAGAGTGTTCTTTTGCTTAAAGAATAAAATGAAAGCATTTAGATGGAAGCAATGTGAGCAAGAGGGAGAATATTAAGAATGAGGTCAAAGAAGTAGAGGAGAAACCAAGTCCCTCATAGACCATGATGAGGGTGATGAGCTTATTCTGAGTAAGTTAAAGAGCACTAGAAGCTTTTAAGCAGAGGACATGATTTAACTTTCATTGTCAAAGGATCACCTAAGCCATTATAGAGAATAGATTGGAGAGGTGTAATTGAATGTGTGTGTGTGCGTGTGTGTGTGTGTGTGCATGTGAGAGAGAGAGAGAGAAACAGAGAGAGAGAGAGAGAGAGAGAGAGTGTTTGGGTGTGTGTTTCCTAACTACAGCCATTCACAGGGCCTGTGACACCAAGGAAGAGTCTGCAGGGCCAAGGAATCTGTCTGCATATGCAGGATTACATACCTAGTTAGAAAAAACCTTGTGATACAGAAGTAAAGAAAAGAAGGGCTTTTCTTTAACAGATGCACAAAACAGAGTCTGTGTAAAAAAAAAAAAAAAAAGGAAGAGAGAAGGGGGAAGAGGAGGAGAAGGGAAGAGGGAATAGGAGGGAAAGAAGAGATTTTAATTTGCTAAACATTCATTGTTTTCAAGAAGCACTCTTCAGTGGGACAATGGGAAAGGTTGGAAATTAGGACAGACTACATAAAGAAAAAACGTGGAAGCAATATATATGGCAAAAACAATGTGTGGAGCTATTCCTGAAGACATCAGAAGCGTTATTAAGAACAGACAGCTGGGGGCAATGTAGGCTTAGGAAGTACAACAGGCACATCAGCTTCATCAAAGAGGAACCCCTAAATCAATCAAATCTTCCATAGACATGACTAATAGGAACAAAAATACCCTGTGAGGCATCTTAGGATTACTGTGACATACCATTTTGGACAATATTCAATAATTATTGGTTTCTCTCTTTTCAACAAAATTTCCCTTTGTTACACATGATTCACAAGATTAGCAGTGCTTGGGTTTACAAATCACAAACTCATTTTCCTGTTTCAATCAAATTCGACCCAGTAGAAAGGCAATCCCCTTAAAATATTGTCATATTCAATGCCAAAGGATCCAGGCAGGGACCACCATTCCAAAGATGAATCATTGTTCCAAAGGACAGCTCAAAACTATAAATCCTGTTGAAATCCAGAACTTATAAAAAGAAAGGAGGATGAAACTTAGTGAAATCTTAGAGACTGCTTTAGGGACCTTGACAGCATCACAAATGTTTGTGTGGAAAGCAAGAGAATTACACATTTTCCCCCTATATTTATAGATGAATAAACTAAAATCAGTTTTATAACATATTTAATGTTATTCAGAAAAATCAGGAAAAATAAGTGAGTGACTTTCCTCACTTATTATAAAGTTGCCATGTTCATATGCTTTTCTATTTGTGTCTGTGTATTTACACAAAATATTGCTGGTTATAACTTTATGTTTCTACCTACTACTTTTAAAACTTCCAGTGATCCAGAGTTCAAAGACAAATTATAGCATGACCACTATAACTGAGCTCTCCATTTCTTTTGTTCATGAAGAGACATGTTGTGGCAAACATCTGCAGACCATATCCTCAAAGGAAAACCCCTTTGACTGAGAAAGATTGAGAAAGATGTTTGCTGCCCTTTCATCCAAGATCATCACTCCCACTAACCAAGGAATGCATGCAATCTCTAAACTAAAGACTAAGTCCTAATTCTTAAGCAAAAGTAAATATATAAAAATGAGTAAGAAAATTATTATGAATTTCTCTGCAATGTGACAAATATTAGTAATGCTGCATCATAGTGGCCTGAGGAGGTGATAAGCATTTCCTATACAGTAGCTCTGACAGTACTTCAGGGAAGAGATATTACGATTCTCCACTTTCAAATCTAGAAAGTATAAGTTTAAAGAATTTAAGTATTTTTCCCAAAATCGCATAGCTAGTAACCAACAGAGGAAGAAGGCCGATCAAGATCTTTCCCCTTTGAGATCTGCATGGGACATGTTAAGTTAAAGTAGCCCTGGGAGCTGGTGCTACTGTGCATCATAGATTAAGATATGCTCATGAGCTATGTCAGACAGCAAGCTTCTGGAAGCTGCTCCCACTTGCAATAATTGCTACTTTCATTCTGCGGTCCCTTTCCCTGTCTTTGATTTTTACCTCATTGCGAGTCATTTTCTTTTCATATTTTGTTTAAATATCGGTAAAGGAAACAAAACAAGAATGTTCACTACAGAATTAGAATTTTTTTTTTGAAAATGTTCATATCAAGTGATGACCTTGGCTAAATGATTACAAGGACTTGAACCTACACTATGAATTTAGAAATGACTCACATCTTATTTCATAACCATTATTTTTGACTTGTTCATCCAGTAGACATATTTGAGAAAAGAAAATGACATTAGAAAAAATGTCCACATTAGGTTATGTATGCTAACCTTTTCATTCTGTCAGTATAATCAATTCTCTTGTCTTTTCTGTTTTCATTGTAATTCCTATTAGGAAATTTGGTGATATCATGCTAATAGAAGAATTCATGTAACATATAGAAACAGAACTAATTAAACAAACACCCTGAAAATAAAACTTTCTTCAGGAAATAGATCTATTTTCATAATGTAAATCCACAGTGAAGTTTAGTCTCTTTTATTTTCTTTACTATGAAGACATGGGCATTGGTGTTCTTCACTTCTCTATTTTTAATATAGTTCCTCTTTATTCTGGTTGTGTAATAATAAAACTAATAGCAGTCTTGGTTCTTGTTAGAAAGTCCCTAGTGGAGGCAGATATTGGAATTAAACTGCTGACTTGCTCTCATATGACTGTATTGAAATTCCTAGAATTTAGGTGTTTAGAAATTTTGTATCAAATATAATACATGGTCACAAGAAAGAAGCAGACTTCGAGTCAAATGGACTGTGTCTTGATGGAATTTCCACAGCTATACAGGACCCCTGAATTTCTGATTGTAACAGCTAAGGCTCTGTTATATCTTCGTTGAGTGAACAACTTATTATAGACCATTTGAGAAGAGGGAGAAAGGCGCCATATTCCATGTTGCCTTACAAAGCTAAGGAATGATACTGGGCAGATCTACACCCAACCCAACAAGACTGTAGACTGGTCTAAGTGCAGTAAGAGGAAACAGTGGGTGAAGTCCAGGTCTATGAAAGCATGGCGTAGATCAGGTTCTAAGCTCTAGGTCACCCTTATGCTAGCCTCATTAACAAGATGATTGAATATCAACTGCTTTAGGATGTTTGAAAAAGATTGATATCACCCTGATAGACAGGCATGGTAAAATGTCAACTCACTCCAGTAAGTCTACCATTTTATCAGCTATCTGGAGGAAGTTGTAAGGCACGTTGTTCTGGTCTTCATCCACTTTTTCCCCACTCCCTAAAGCCCCATTAGCACTCTCTGTTCGGTTATGCCCTACTCTGTGCCAGGAACAGAGGCTAGTTTCCTGGAATGAATGAAGCTTCAGCTCATGACCCCTCAAGTATTGCCCCTTCCAAATCTTATGCAATGTAATTTTGAACTATTTTTTGTGGAGAGCTCCATAACATATAAAGTTTTTCCCCACATAACCTGGAGTCAGTCTTGCCAAATAGACTGAATCCTATAGATCATTAACTGATGTGGTAACAGAATAACAGCCCCTCCAAAAATGTCCGCATCCTCACACATGACCTATAGATAAGTTACCTGACATGTCAGAAGAGGTCAGAGGGATGCCATGTGAGGACTCATCTGTCATTTCTGCCTTTGAAGATGAAGGAACCTATAGAACCAAAAGTTAATAAATTTGTTTGTTCCATGTAGAAGCATCACCTTAAGCTATGACACATTGTGTGTGTGTGTGTGTGTGTGTGTGTGTGTGTGTGTGGTGTGTGTGTGTGTGTGTGTGTGTTCTATCCACATGGCTCTTCTCTTATGACACTTTGTTCTAACTACACAGAAGGAAGTAATTTTGGAAGTGACAATCAGAAGTAAATTCCATAGAACTGGTATGATTCTGAATGAAAAACAACACTGATACTTCAGAAAGTTTTAGACCCTTAAATAGCTAGAATATTCAAAATATACAATTGCTTGGTAAATTCTTCATAAATTTCCTCTTACCATTAGCAGACACCCACTTCAGCAAGTCAGATCTCACCAATTTACTCATCATTTTCCTTAAATTCCCTAATCAGGTAATTTCCATATCATGCTAAGGGTCCTTGAATTAATCTGGATTCATCTCTCTTAAATAGTAGGTCTCTGTTCTATCAACTGTAATCTCATGTGAGAAGTTTGGGTTTGGGGGGGGTGCAACTATTCTATGTATTGGCTGTGGAGACATTGATTACCCATTGTCAAAACTCAGATTTGTGCATTCGAAGGAATAGATTTTACTGTATATAAATTATATCTTAATCAATCTGATGTAAAATTTAAAAACATAATAAATATATATGTCACCCAGTTCAAAATCATTTGCTACAGCAGTAACAGAAATTAATAAACCTGGCTTCTGGTTGGATTTAGTTAAGAAATCAACTGAAGGAGAGCAGAGCCTTAGAGCAGATAGTGGTCAGAACATTTTTTTTTTAAACTGGCTTTCTACCTGCTCTGAACCTACTGTCATTGCAGAGTTAGCATCTCTAACATCTGGAATTCTTACCTCTACAGCTAGAATTCCTCCTCCACTGCATTAGGTCTCCCTGGAATCCTGAGACACAATTTCCTCTTTGCTCCTTCAAGCCTACAGCTGGTAAGGACATCCTTCCCATTCTTTGTCATCTTTCTCTACCCACCATTCCATAGAAGGTACTTGCAGCAGTCAGTACCCCCCCAAAATGCATGTCCACCCAGAACCTCAGAACATGACCATATTTGGAAATAGGATTTTTGCAGATGTAACTAAGGGTCTTGAGATGAAACCCTCTTGTATTTAGGGGTAGGCCATGAATACAATGATTGAAGTTCTCATAAGAAGGGAGGACACAGAGAGACACATGAAGAAAGCCACATGAAGATGGAGCCAAAAATTGAAGTGATGCCTCTACAAGTCATTGAATGCCAAGGAGGCCAGAAGACATCAGAAGCAGGAGAGGGACACGACCAGCATTTTACTCGAAGCCTTCAGAAGGAACCATGTCTATCAATATCTTGAATTCAGACTTGAATTCAGATTTCTTAAAGCTGGCTTATTCCAGCTCACAGCTGTCATCTGTTAGCATCTCTCCCAGATTCCACTTTCATTGATAAAGTTTCAGTATGGTAAAATTGGCCATCATGGGAGCACATACACCACAGAAACCAGCAAACACTACAAACAAGGGCCTTTGTCTTCCCTGGAGACCTGATAATTAAACATTGACTATCACACTGCTGGTGATAGTCACTACTATGAAATTTTTGCATTGAACAGTTTAAACTTTGTGATTTACTGCCGACTCTGTAAGCCTACATTCCACTTGACTTGGAAGGTAAAAAGCAAAGATTGATAACTCCAAGTAAAGTAGAAATGCCTTCAAAGTAGGACTAAGATTCAACTTACTGGTTCTACACATTCCTAAACCTCTTATTCCCTCATTGGTGACCCTTGAACCCTCTTTGGAGATCACCTTCCTTTCGAATTTCTTTACTCCTTTTCTTCTTATCCAAATTTAGATTTGACAGAGAAAATGGGGACACATAATAAGGTAGATGTAAGTTCACTTCAGGTAAGTGAACTTACCTGAGTGATCTGGATAAATAGGAAGTTAATTTACAGCACAGATGTCTGGGGTCAACTTCCAATGTCAGACATGGAATTAGAGTCACAAATGGACCTTAGGGAAGGTCTCCTAAGTTAGATACATTTGATACAGGACTTGACCAGTCTGGGTGATAACCAAGTACCTTGGCAGCAATCTCCTCACCACATCAATGCCAGGAGAACAGACCAAAATTGGACCAGCTTAGGCACATGAGAAGTTGCAGCAAAGGACATGAAATCCTCAATGATGACCCAAGTGAAGTGAAAATTACATAGTTACGTGTCATCAAAAGATTAACATGGTTTATGTTATGGGAAGGTATTATGGTTTACACGTGAGGTGTCCCCAAAAAACTCACGTGTGAGACAATGCAAGAAGGTTCAGAGTGAAAATGATTGGGTTATAAGAGCCTTAAACTGATCAATGAATTAATCCCTGATGGGATTGACAGGCAATTGGAGGCAGGGAGGGTGTGGCTAGAAGAGGTGGGTCATTGGGGGCATGGCTTTGGGGTATATATTGTATTTGGCAAGGGGAGATCTCTCTTCTTTCTGATCATCATGTGAGCTACTTCCCTCTGCCATACACTCCACCATGATGTTCAGCCTCAAACAAGCCTGAGGAATGGAGCCTGCTGTCCATGGACTGAGATTTCTGAAACCTTGAGCCCCCAAATAAACTTCCTCCCCTAATATTGTTCTGGTCAGATCTTTTAGTCATAGCAGTGAAAAAACTGACTAATAAGACAGTGTGATTTGATATCCCATGAACACAACAAATTGCTTGGGAACTGCCGATAGAGACAAAGCACAAAGTAGATGTTCCTCATTGGTCCTGCTATGAGTTTTTTAAAAGGCGAGTGAAGAGTATGTATGAAAGACTGAGCTTAATAAGAAAAAGTCTTTTTAAAACAGTTGATCAATTTAAGCCCATTCTCACAATCTCCCCATAGCAAAACTGGGTGCATGTAAACTAGATATTTTCAAAATAAGAACAGACAAGTTACTTTTATTTTCTCACACATTTGCATGTTAATGTACATATATCTACCTCCTATCAGTAGAGGGCTATAAATGAACATGTATGTTCACTAGACAGAAGCCCGGAACATCAGACTTGGATGAATCCAGGGAGTATTGTCATTTCCTGTGGGAAGTGGGAGAGTTTTCAAGGGAAGAGAGTGAATTTTTGAATGGAGAGTGCTGAGGGAATGTACGGAACTAGACATGAGATGGGCGTTCAAAGGGTAGAAATGGCTGGCCATTTCTAGAAGGTAGAGAACGGTCATCTGTGAATTTCCATCCCTGGAAAACCCTACATATCTATGTTCCTTAATCTGAGAGATTAAAGCAAAACACCTGGTTAACTAGAACTTTAACCTTAATCTTTTTAGTCTTGTAATTTCTTTCTAAAATGGCCCTAAAGTAGTCTAAAATAGCCACATAGTCTTAGAACAACAGGTATGATAACTTTGTGGAGAATGAAGCAATATAAGGGCCAAGAGGTTGCAAGGATTCAGTGAAATAAGAATGTAACAGATGGAGACAACTATACCTCCAGGATCCCACAGGTGACAGAAGTGCTTACAGAGAGAACAGTGTGGGAGAGGGTCCCTGAGATGTGAAAAAAAATAATCTAGAAGACAAGTAGATGAGGGGACTCTGCAATCGAACTGCTAGCAACCCTCACAGGTGACTGAGGGATGGAAAGGCAGGAAGGGGCCTAACATCTGAAAGCTACAAAATGACATGGTATCCCAAAACTAATGTGGTTTATGTTATGAGTAGGATTACAAGTAATTTTGTTCCTTTTCCTGTTTTCTAGAGTCATGCAGGCACATACATTCTTTTCATCCAACAATACTTATTAACATATTTATTAACACTGACCAAGTGCTAGGCTTTCTTCATCAGGGAACAAAAGAGGCAAAATTTAATCCCTGCCTGTGTTTTAAATAACTACCATGTAAAGGCAGGAAAAAAAGAACCTTGAATATTTTTAGCTCTGTGGCCAAATATTTCTCTCAAGATATACACACATCACCAGCATTCACACGCACATATACACACATAAACACACACACACACAGTGTGCTTTTATTCATATAATATTCAACCCATTTATTTTCCCCAACATCCCCTCTTATTATGACTTATTCTTCATTTCACTCAAGTTTATTAGAATTTTCCTAAGTTTTTAAACAAAAAGGCTCAGTATTAAACTCATGTGTTAAGTCATTGGCTTTGTTAAATTTAACTGAAATAAAATCATAGAAAACAAATAACTAATCACATGAATTTCATATTCTATCATATTCACTTATTGTGTGTAGTGTACCATCACCACAACACATATATACAAAGCACACTCCAAGAACATTAAAATTGAGAGAAATGAATATTTTCAATTCATGTTTGTTAAAATAATTGTTGCAGTTGTATATAAATGCTCAGGGTGGTAAAAAGGAATTGTTTATTCAGAATAAAGATATTTTATTTGTCCATTAGGTGGCAGCAAAGTTCTTCCATATTGTTAAGTTTTAAAAGTCTTTGAACTTTATGTCAAGTTTAACAACTTATACCTCACATACAGAAATAACATTCAACTGTCTCTAACAGAGGAGGCTCCATACACACTGAGACTAGTGTTATATTGAATTTCAAGACTTAGTGATTAGTAGAAGAAACTATCTTCTGAGTTTAAAAAAAAAAAAAAAGCAAACTATTAATTCTCAATTCAATCCAAAGATTTAGGGTCAATTACATGTGTTGATGCTAAGTTGGACATTTTCCGTTTTTATGAATTTGGCTCCAATAGGTAGAATTGACCTGGAATCAATAAACATCTGCAACACCAAAAATATCAAGCCGTAGCCTTCATCTCTCTTGCCAATCTCCTGTTATCTGAGCAAAAATCCTCTGTTCTGTCTACAAAGTTTCTTCTGGACTAGAAATTAAAGCATGTATATCACCATAAAGTATCATCAATATTACTCTATTGTCTAAAAGTTCATAAACAAAGCAAAGATACCCACTTCCTTCATCTCCAGTTTTAGGAGTTTAGAGGCCCTGAGTCCATCCCCAAAGTTTAGGTATGAAATCTTCCACTTGACCCCATCTTCATCAATATACTGACTTGTAGCAGAAAGGGATCCAAATGGCAAAAGAAAAGTGCAAGGACCCAAAGCGCCTATAGAGTTATTGCTGCCTGCACAGGGGAAGAAATCCTCAAACACAGGCAGTATGATCTCCCTTTTATGGCAGTTGGACTGAATGCACAGAAAATATAAGGGTTTCCCACTCAAAGGATAGTTAGACCAGAGGAACAAGTGGCCCCACCCAGGTGTCTAGGTGGGTCCTGGACCAACACAGCTCCTCGGCTCTGAGATGATGTACTTCATAAAAGTTCTTCTCTTAGTCCAATTCCAAGAGGATTTTCCACACCATAGCTGAAGCTCTGGTGTGCAAACTCTACATCCAAAGCATTTCTCCTCACCATCCTATTCCCACCTTCCCACCCTGAGAACCACTCTTGGCTTTTGAATGCAAAAGAAGAAAAAAAGTCTGATATTTGCACATGACAAACAGAATAGTTAACATATTGTATACAAAGGAGCACTGACCAATACCTATGTCCATGTACCACTGTCAGGCACAAGAGAGGAACACACCCACCACTTTACCCCAAGTGAGTTCCAAGTTAGTCAAAACAGAGGAGCACCATAAGCCTTGGACAGTTAGAACAGTAGGTCCTCCCTTGAATATCACAGAGGAAGAAACCCAAAGACTTATGCTTTTACAAGGAACCAACTTCCATGGATGCCCTGACTCCAACTCTAACCAAGATTAGCTGCCCCCATGTGTGCCTCTGAAGCAAGAGGGCTCAAGAAAACACTCCAAAAGAATGTCATTGTGCTAAGAACATAATAGAATTATTAGTCAAACCTTAAACATATTAATTGGTGGAGGAGACACACTTCAGACATAACACAGGCACAGTCTTACTGTCTCTTAAAAATAGTCTGATAGTACTTTCTTCTAAGAATCCTCCATCTTGAATCTTTCCTTATCAGTTAAGTTAGATCTCCTTCCTCAGAACTCAGAACTCCCAAAGTAGTATATACATTACTCTGTCATATTAAAGGATCTGTTTCGTTACTCTTTCTTTTCCTTTTCTCAGTACCTACCACTGTGTCTGGTACATAGCAAATGTGCAGACTCTTTGAACCTTGAGGTTCTATCAAAGTATATGCCAATTAGCTTGGCTATATTGCAGTACCATTTCACAAGATAGGGAATGCATGATTAGCAAGTTTGGGCATCAAATTTTCATTTTTCATGGTTCTAAATGGAAATATCTAGCAGAAAATTGGAAATACAGACATGGGGCTCAATAGAGAAACTTAGAGAAAATATGATTTGGTGACTGTACATGATTATTCAAGGAGGTCATATAAATGAGAAGAATGGCATAAAAAAACCTCTAAGAAAATACAAACTTTTCAAAGAGAGAAAGAATGTAATCAAATGTCACAGATGTGAAAGGAGATTCAGAGGGAATGGTTTCAGTTTCCATTTATGCTTTTCCACACTGGACTCAAATTTTGTGGTGAGTTCATCAATGTTTACAGAAGTTCAATTCATAATAGCTAAACTATGGAACCAACCTAGGTACCCTTCAATAGATGAATGGATCAAGAAAATGTGGTATTTATGCACAACAAAATATTACTCAACCTTAAAAAATAATGAAATTATGGCATTTGCTGGTAAATGGATGGAGCTGGAGAATATCATGCTAAGCTAAATAAGTCAATCCCAAAGAACCAAAGGCTGAATGTTTTCTCTGATATGCAGGTGCTAATTCACAATAAGAGGAGGGGCTAGGGAAGAATAGAGGTACTTTGGATTAAACAGAGGGGAGTGATAGGAGGGGGAGGGGGCATGGGGTAAGAAGAATGGTAGAATAAATCAGACATTATTACCATCAGTGTAATTCTATGTCATGTATGACCAGAAGAATGAGAAGTTATACTCCATTTATGTATAATGTGTCAAAATGCATTCTATTGTCATGTATAATTAGAACAAACAAAAATTTTGTGGTGAGTTGTTTTTCCTCTATACTGCCACCAGGGGTCTTCCAAAAACTTCCTAGTGGGCTCACCTAGGATTTCTTAGCTGTCATTATAAGGGCTCTCCCGCAGTGACATCTGTTGAGCAAAAACAGGCATCCCATGAGAGTAGTTTATTGAATGCCTGATGATCTTGATTAAGTTGAAGTTCAGATGAGTGACTTCAAGTGACTTCTTCAAGTAACTCATAGTCTGTGGTTTACTGATCTCCAGGTAGTATCTTCTCACATGATTTGTGAATAAAATATACTCTCCATACCTCAAGAATTGGAATTGGATGTCTGCCAAGGACATACTGGAGTCTGATGTATAGATTGTGTAAAGTTTAATGACACCCCAAAGATCTGTTGATCAATAGATTGTTGAAAGTAAATAGACATTGCACAAAATTTTTCCCTTAATACATTTATAAAAAGCCATGTATCAGGTATTGTATTAGGCACTGAGAACATATTGATTTTCTAAAAATAAAATAAAATCATGTTATCATAGTTCTATTTTTGTCATTCTAGAAATTATCTTTATACTTTCTAAAAGAAAATAAGAAGAAAGCTGGTTTTCTAAGGAATCCACTGCTAGAATGAGAAATGATTGGGCTGAATGACTTTTTGCTTATCTTAATTATTCCTGAAGTAATACTTCTGTAATTACAACTTAATTGCCTTCTAGTAGTTATAATGCTGTTGAGCATGTTTTATATGTGCGTTGTTTGAGGTTAGATTTTAAAAATCTGTACTAACATGAAAATGCTTAATAATACAGAAAAAGTAAAACTAGCAAAATGTCATCCACATATCCTGCCTCAGTCACATTTTGTCATATTTATTTCTTCTATATATGTTTTATTCTGAACCATTATAAAATAAATTACAAAGGATGGTGTGTCGATTTACTTTAGCATGCATTTCCAGAAAATAAGAGCACTTTCCTACATATTTACAGTACTGTCACTCACCTAACAGAGAATTTCTTAATGTTATCTACTTCATTGTTCATGTTTAAAGACTGTCACTTGCCTCCAAAACATGTTTTCTAGGTTTTATGTCTTTAATTTTCAAACCAAGGTTTAATCAAGAACCATTCATTACCTTTGTTTGTTCTGTGTCCTTTAATCTAAAGCAAATTATGTTCACTCTTCCTCTTCCTCTATGGTAGAGATATGTCAAAGAGATATTTTTTCATGTACAATATTACATACCCTTGATTTTTCTATTCATTTCTTTGTGGTAGTCTTTAAATTGATCCTCTATCACCTGTTTTTCTCTAAACTGAAGGTTAAAACTATTGACTGAATTAGATTTAAACACTTTTAACAGGGCTACTTCATAGGTGATACTGTATGTGACATATGGCATCATATTGGAAAGCATTTAATGTCTGATAACATTCTTAGTTACAGACAGTATGATTACAGGGTTAAAAGGGAGATGAATTAATCTGTTAGAAGTTACAGTTTTCTTCTTTGGAATCTGCATATAATGTACTTTAAAATTTTAGAATTTACAGATTATATCTACAGCCATTGACAGAATAATGTCCCCTCAATGTACCCATGTCCCAATACCCAGCCCCTGTGTACATGTCACCTGACATGAAAAAAGGGAGATTGCAGATATGATTAAGATTAATGACCTTGAGGTGGGGAAGTTATCCTGGATTATCCTGGCAGATCCCCGAAAAGCAGAGAACCTTCCCAGCTGTAGTTAGAAAAAGCTCTGTGATGGTGGAATCAGGGTCAGAGAGATGTTAAGCTGCTGACTTTGGATATAGAGCAAGGAATACATAAGCCAAAGAAGTCAAGAAGTCTGCAGGAGCTGGAGAAGGTAAAGAAACATATTCTCCCCTGGGAACTTCAGAAAGGAATACTTGTTGCTGATGCCTGGATTTTAACCCATTGAAACCCCTCTATGACTTCTGACCTACCAAATCATAATATAATATATTTGCATTTATTCAAGCCATCAAACTTGAAGTCATTTATTATAGTAGCAACAGAAAACAAATATGCCTACCGTAATCAATTATCACGGAATGTAAACGTGTGTGCATGTGTGTGTTTTACATTGCTCATAAATCAACCAGGTGGTCTTGAGGCTATGCCTGGCCTATTGTATTGAAGTATGAACAAAATTATGTCCCATCAGTAACTCAGTAGTCACTGTGGGATTATTTCTACTAGTTTAGATGTAATAAAATGGTATTTTCTGGTTTTTTAAGTACTCTTTGCCTTGTCTATCAATAGGGCTTTGTCATATGAAAACAGAAACAAAAGGTTTCCCAGAAAGTTTTCCTTTCTGGAAAGTATTATCATTTTCAGTAAAAGAAAATGGGTTATTTGGAAAATTCCCATCATAGAACAGAACATTTAGAAACTTTCTGAATGCTGTTTTCTTCCTTTCAATTCCTTACTTTGTTTCAGAAGACAAAATAAGGGGTAGACAAATGATGGGGTATTAAAAATATTAAATAAAAGCACTATGGCTAGTATCCCCTTCAAAGCTTTCAGTATTATCACACTATGTAAGTTTATTACATCATTGTAGAAATGTTGCATTTTCTAAATAATGAATTTCCCAACAACTAATTTCATTGGCATTCCCTCCCCAAACTACTTCCTATCTTTCTTTATATTATTAAGGTAACCTGATAAGTTGATATCAACAACTGTGATGGAGTAAGGACTTCTGAAGATCCCATTCTCCATAAGAGCAAAAAATTATCACAGTCAACTCTTCTTGAACTGTAGAAATTAATCAAGTGTAGGATTAATTTTTCCAGGGGAAACATACTGAACAAAAGCAGCTGAATCTTGATGTGAACAACAAGTTGTGTGGTGTTCTAACTTGTCCTCCTCTCAAACCTAGCTCCGTGATAACCTTAAATATCAACAGCCTGCAATAACAGTGAAAATCTGTAACCTGGAAAGCATTAGAAGAGGAAATGGAACTGTACATCCTTTTAAGTTCCATTCCTAGAGAACTAACTAGCAGAACTCTCTGGTGGTAACCTGGAGTATCCACTCACAAGGCTGTCTTTATTTAATGGGACTCAAAGTCAACCCATTGTGAACAACCTTGCTCCCAGAGGATCTGTTGAAAATAATCAGACACAATTGTTCAACATGATGGCTGCCTGCAGTGGGAAAAGACAGTTGGTAAAAACAATAAGCTAACAAAAAAGCTTAAAAGAAAATCTTGAGAATAAGATGTTCACTGTTGGCTCTGAAAAGCTCTGCCATATTTCTGGTACTCTAGAAGGTCACATGCAAGCATGGTTCTATGTGAATACTCAGGACAGACCTGAGTAAGCTCTAAGTTTTCACTACCACCTAACCTCGAGGCTCTGTGCAAGTGGGAAGTGAAAGCTATAGCAGAGTTGAAGATTGTCTCTGTGGTAAGACATGCTCTGTCACACAACTCCTCAGCAGACTGGGGGATATACTGCTTTCAGGAATTTAAGAAAATCTCTGCTCAGTGATCAGCTGATCTCTAAAAGATAACCAAGTATAGACATCAATGTTCACATATTACTAAGAATATAGGTATTACAGAATTGAGTCAGAAAGGGCATTAAACAAACATCAATAACCACAAACAGCAAAAGCAAAAACCTTTGTGGGAGGGGGAGATATGATTTCTGGATCTGCCACATTATTTAAAATGCCCAGTTCTCATCTAAAATTATGATACATGGAAAGAATCAAACAGTAATAACCAATATATGGGTGGGGTGTGGGGGAAGTCATGAAAAAATTGTCCTGGGGAAGTCCTGATATAGTTGAACATTATTGGGCAAAAATTTTAAATTGTACACTTTAAAGATGTTAAAGAGAAAGCATAATATATCTAAAGAAGGAACAAAAAGAAAAAAAAAACAATGTATCACCAAGTAGAGAATATAAAAAAAGAAGTAGAAATTATTAATGAGAGAAATTCCGGGATTGGCAAATACAATGATCAAAAAGGAGAATTCACTAGAGGGATTGAACAGTAGATTTAAGGAGGTAGAAGGAGTCAGAGAACATGAGGATAGGTAATTCAAGATTATGTAGTCTGGGGTTACATAAAGAAAAAGGAATGAAAAAAATGAACAGAGACACAAAGACCTTCAGTGCACCATCATGCATACATATAAACATAAACATGCTGCATTCTTCAGAATAGACCATCTGTTCCTCCATCAAACAAGTCTCAACATATGTAAAAGTACTGAAATCACACAAAGTGTGTTCTTCAACTGCAGTGAATGAAATTAAAAATCAGTTACAGAAAGGAATTTGGAAAATCCACAAATACGTAGAAATTAAACAATACATTTGTGAATAATCAAAGAATTTACCTGACTGGGCATGGGGCTGTTTAGGCCTACAGCTGACTGCTAGTGATGAGTTGAAGGTCAGGGTCAATATTAGGCAAGACCAAGGAAGTGTAGCTGTGTTCAATTCTGATATTTCTTAGACCTGTCTTAGTAGACAAATGTTTATTGACCTTTTAGATAAGCTTTTAATCCTATTATAATCAAACCTTATGAATCTCTAGGTCTAGTAATCATTACTACCCTATGCAACTGTCCAGTAAGGCAGATCTCTCAAGGTCTTGTAAGAGAATGTGTTCACACCCTCTGCCTTGGCTATGCTGTTTTTATCATTTTGATTGCCTATTGTCATATTTCTCTGCCTACCTGAATTTCATATGACTTCATGCATATGTGATGTTTTTGCACACCATAAAACAATAAAAATATGTATGCAATGTTTTATGAAATATGAATTATACTTACTGGAATTCTCACTTTTTTCAAGGAAGATTTACCGATTTGCTTATTCTTCACTTTTCTGTATTTTTTACCTGCCTGTGTTCCTTCAGTTATTCTGAATTTTGTGTTAATCATTCAGTGTTTTTTTAGAGAATTTATCATCCACGTATATATCCTGAAATAATAAATTGTTATGTTGTGTATTTTTAACTTCACATAAGAGAAATCATATGTATTTATTCTTCTATAGTACTTTGCTCTTTCTTCTTAACATCAAGGGTCTGTTAATTTGAACAGATGTTATATGTATGCTTCAAAACCCAAACAATAAAAATCAATATGTAATAAACTGAAAAGCTTTTCTTTCTCCCTTATTACAGCTTCCCTATGTATTCCTCTGAATTCTCCCCATAGGTAGTCACTCTTATTAGTTTTCTTGAATCTTTTGAACATAAATGAACACAACTGTATTCTTTCTTCCCTCATTTTTTTAAAAGGGTACATATCCTATCACATATAGGTCTACCTACATCCTCACAGAAAGCACCTTCTCATCCTTTCTCATAACTGCATAGCATCCCTTGGTGTGCATTTACTGTAGTTTCTATGAGTAGTCCTCTATTAAGGAACATTTGGAAATGCTCTCCTCTTTGATTAACACATTGTTCAAGTAATATCATAGTCCTTGCTAATGTGTTCCTCTATTTCTGTAGGATAAACTATAGGATAATTAGGAGAAAAAAATAAGTCACTCTAATTTGCAATTCTGATATTGGTACAATACATTTTTTTCCCCATGTTTACAGATATTTGTCTAGCTTTTCTGTGGAACACAGATGTTTGTGTTCTTTGCACATTTTTCTCTTGGATTATTGATACTTTTAAAAATCAATCTTAGCTTACTAATTCTGAGTATTTTCTCTTCTGATTTGACATTTGTCTTTTGACGTTGTTTGTGATAGTTGCAACACAAAAAAAATTTTTAAAGTAATTGGTTTTACCACTTCTAGAGTAACTTCTGCATTTTGAAGCAGTTAGAAAAGATTCTCCTAATCCAAATTTACAAAGAGATTCATTCATGTGTTTTCTTTTTGTACTTAAATGATTTCATTTTAATCTTTGAGTTTATATCAGTGTAGGGTAAAAGGAATGGATAATTTTCTACATGGAGCTACCTAATGGCCCCAATCAAACATTATATATAATTTAATCAATGTTGGTACACAGAGCTGTATAATCATTTTGAATGTTGAATTCCAATATGAGAATATAGTAAGTTATTTATCTTCTCCATTGATAATGGGAATTTTGGTTATTTCAAGTGTTTTGCTATAATGAGTAGAGTTGATATAAACATTCTGTATGTGCCCTATTTTTTAATGTCTATAGCACTTGCATTAATTAAATAATTAATTAGTATTTAACTGTGTTCTATTTCTTACCTATTCTTTTCCCACTAAGACTTGAGCAAAAGGAGATACATCGTACTACTTGCCACATTGACTAGGAGAGGAAATGAGGTTGAATTAACTTGAATGGAATTAGTGTCTTGATGATGACAGAGAAATGTAACCTGAAAATAACAAATTATTTCCTGTTGACTCACCAAAATCAGAATCAATAAGATGAAAAAAAATTCTACATGTCTTAGACCATATGCATAGGTCTTTATTTTCTAAGGTCACAGAGGGACAAAATCTTAACCAAAGCAAGCAAATCAATTAATTCATCTGCCTTTAACACTCTTGGACTTTTTCATGTACATAGGAACATTGATACTACTTCTGTGATCCATCAGAACCAGATGAAATATAATGGAAAATTTGTTGCACAATTTAGTTTTTCACAGATCCAAAGAGAACATGTTGGCCTTATTTGGCATATCTTTCACATCATTATTTTGACTAATCCATGTGTTTAAATGATAGGCTTCTAGAAGTTGCTACATCCTCTTAGCGGCAGAAGCAAATGTTTTGTCTTTAAAAATGCATTCCTGGCTAGGATTTTATCCAGGGATTAAAAGCCTGAGTTTTAAGTGAATGGAATCTACATCTCTTTCAGAACTATAATTGATTTTCCTTCTTACCCAACTATCACAGCAAGAGCTACACAAAAATAGTCACCAGTAGGCTGATGCCATCCCTTTTTAGGACTGATTCAACTTTTGAAAAATAAATTAGTAGCTTTTGATCACACTGAGGCTTACCAGAGACTCGTATTTATATTACAGTTAAGAGGCAATCTTAAAAGTACAACATTTTCATTAACCATAACATATTGAGCTCCCAGGAAATGGGACAACATGGAAAGGCAGTTTTAAAAATGAGATCTCTCTAATTTTTAAAGTAAAAAAAAAATTATGTTGATAATTTAGTGAACTAGAAGAATGATTTTGTTACCAAGTAAAATTACTATTTTACTATAAGTAGTACATCCCTTTAAGACAAGGTTTTGTGATATAATTAATAAAGGATTTAAATGTTTGTGAGCTCTGCGTCTTGTAGAAATAGCACATTCAAGTCAACATTTGTTTTCTGTACTAATGCACTGTACCGATTCCCTACTGAAAAAATCATGTATAATATAATTATACATTATTCAGAAAATCAATTTCTATAATAGTTAAAGTACTCTAAGATTCAATGTTATTTATTTTATTAATAAATAATTTATTTAATCTGCAGGGTTCTCATGGTTCTTTATTCACAGAACATTTCCACAGTCATTTTGATTTCTGAGTAAACATTCAAGTCTATTACTTATTTCTAAAAGGTATCATTCTACCTAGGGAACATACTGCCATAGACGGTAATTTCACAAATACCATTCAACACTGCATTTGTCCACAAATGAAATGTTTGCTTTAAGATGATGTGAAATTCTCCATTCCAAAATACACAGAAATTCCCAGCCAATTACCTTGATAAATTTGAATGCTATAATGTCTCATACTTTTATTTTATAATCTTGTTTTTTCATCACATTTTGTCAGAAAGAGTATTAAGTACATACTCAACATCATTGCTAATATTTATCATCTACTTATGGGAAAAACAGACTTCCTCCTTTCTTCCTGCTATTTAAATCATTTCTAAATGATTTATGTTGTGCTCTGGATTTAAGTTAAAAATAAATCTTAATAGATTTATTATTGTGCTATAGTTTGTTGATCAAAACAAACATAAAATTTTGCATCTAGAGTAGAAAATGAGTATTTTGTGCCACTATTTGCCTGATTGTAAAGGATCAAACACCACATGACTCCTTAGTTTAATGAGCAAACTTGGTTAATCACAGATCATTCCCAGCACTTTTTTCAAACTTGAATTTGCAAAAAAAGAAGCCTCATTTGTCTAGTTATGGAAGATATGTAACCATGTCTTCCATGACATGGGAGAAACTACTCTGAGATAATAAATCTGGAATGCTGAGAAAATGAGAGAGAGAGAGTGAGAGAGAGAGAGAGAGAGAGAGAGAGAGAGTTCAAATCTCTCTTCAGTAATCCTTAAAGGAAATTCCAACCTTCTCTCATTGTCACATGAAGCCAAAAAAAAAAAAGAATTCTCAACTGGCTTAAACCAGTTCAGAGTCCCTTAAATAGCCTTAAATAGGTATTTAAATTGAAGACAGAAGATAAACACAGAGACTGAACTTGTTGCTAATAAAAAATGAGGCTACAGGATAGAGATGCCAAGATTCAACTAACAAGTGTGGTAGACTGTATTTTCTAAATATGGCCACAAAAATGTCTCCTATACTACATTCTTACTTACTATATGGTATTAACACTCTTCCTATTGCATAGCAAGGTCTATGTCCCTTGGTCCTAAGTGGAACTTTGTTAATGCTTTAACCAAAAGCATTTAAAGAAAGTGATGCCATGAGATTTATGAGGCTAGTTCAGAAAAATGCCATGCACACCTATCTTACTTTCCTGGGAGGTCCACTCCTGGAACCCAGCTGCCACCCTATGAGGAATTTGACAGAAGTGAGAAGAAGCTAAGTGATTTCTAGCAGAGAGTTATCTGAAGCCAAAAGGACTCCAGGAGACTATCAGTGAAGGCTTAAAGGAAAGTATGGACATGCTACTGGAAGCTAGGAAAAGAAGCAATTGTTAGTTATATGGTGGCATGAAGTTTGCCATAACTGTTGTCTGTAGTGATCTAGAAAATAGAAAATGTGCTTAAAACATGGTATTGCAGACTACTGGAAGTGTCAGATGGTTTATTTTTCTTGTCTATAGTAAAATGTGAAAGGAGAGATGAACTGTTAAAAATGAAGGTTCTGAGATAAACCTGTTTCTCTTGCCCAACATTACAATATGGCCAAAGATTTTTAAATTAAGAATTAAGAAATGACTCCTGATAAAGACTAAACCCAAGACGATAGTTAAAAGCTTATGTTAAGAACTCAGCAATATCTAACATAGTGACTCATTTGTAACATTTTGAATAAAGGACCCCTTATAGATCTTAAGTGTACCACATAGAAAATTCGTGTTTAAAAGAAAGCATTTCTAAGAATATTAAATGTGGTAGACATGAAAGTCTCACACAGGAAACACAATATAAAAAAGGATAATCTCAAAGAGATTTGTGGGGTTGCCTTCAATCTAATAGAATGGTTTATATATTAATACGTAAGAAACTCATAAGAAGCCAAATAATGAACATAATTGACACTTATTATTTTCTGTTTAAAATAGTCTAACCACTAGTGTGCCACATAGAAATCCATGTTTAAAAGAAAGCATTTCTAAGAATATTAAATGTGGTAGCCATGAAACTCTCACACTGGAAACACAAGATTAAAAAGGATATTCTCACAGAGATTTGTGGGGTTGCCTTCCATCTAAAAGAATGGTTTATACACTAATACATAAGAAACTCATAAATAGCCAAATAATGGACATAATTGACACTTATTATTTTCTGTTTATAATAATCTAACCATTAGCCCTTCTGTGGACTCCTTATTCTAGGAAATTGGACAAGTACCTAAGAAATCAAGGTACTCCATTCCAATCATAACTTCTGACCCCACAAGTAACAATTATCCTGATTTTTATGGTAACTATAACATATTTTTTTTTTGAGTTTCATCATTCAAATGTGCATCCCTGGATACTATGATTTGGTCTTATTCTTACTCATCTTAAATAATGGAAACAGTCTGAATTTTGCTGATTAGGCATTTTTGGTGCAGTTCAATATGTTCTCCCATCCATGATATTTCCTGCCAACCGGCAGTTGGATATGAAGATTGGAAGAGAGTCAGGTGTTATCCCTTTGGTAGCCCTTCAAGAGGTATTTGGCACATAATGTCTGGTTGTCTCTCTTTTTTATGATACCAATAGCCAGTGATAGTTTTTTTTAACTCATTAAGAATTATGAAATGCTAATATTTATCACTTATTTATTGGTTGGAATACTTCAGACACATTTTATTTCTAATATTCCATTATATGTAATACAGTTCAGATCAGAAAGGCAGGATAAATGGTTAATCCTTGATTCTTTTCCTCTATTTTACATGTACTTTGTGTGTGTGTGTGTGTGTGTGTGTGTGTGTGTGTGTGTATGTGTGTGTGTGGTATTGGGGATTGAGCACAGGGTTGCTCTACCCCGGGATACCTCCTCCATCCTTTTCTTTCTTTCTTTATTATTTTTATTTTTTAAAAATTTGACACAAAGTCTTGTTAATTTGCCCAGATGGGCCTCAAACTTGCCTTCCTCCTGCCTCAGCATCTCCAGTAGCTGAAATTACAGGTGTGTACCACTGCACCCAGCTAAGTTTTTTAATTTGTTGGTTCCCTATCATTCTCTGAAGATGGTCCATGTAGTTTATTTTAATATTATTATGAATTCATAGATTTAAACATATTTCATAAATTTCAATCCACCATATTTGTTATATTACTTTTGACATGATACCAGTAGTTTTTAATAGCTTTTTTGTTCTTGTCACAAATATCCTAGGCCCATTTTAAACATTTCTTATTCTAGACCTGTGATCAGCCATTTTCTTAAGAAGCTCCGAGTTTCTTTTACTGAGAAATGCTATTTCAAGATCACACTAAGACACCAGAGATATTTATCACTACTGGATTAGTCACTGTATCCCTTTTCTGGGAATAGAGTTAGTAAATTCAGATAGATAGATAAATAGAGTGAGGAGGTACCAATTTAGACAGAATCAAATTGAGAACTATTTCAGTTTTAGGGTTTTAGTTTTACCTCTTATACTTTTCTCTATATATAGGGTTCAGTTTTGAAAAGTTACAGGAAATGATAAAATTAGACTATACTCTATTTTATTTCATATTACATGCATAACAGCAGATTTAAAATGTTAATATTAACCACCAATATGAACATAAGAAATATATTCAATTTTTATATGCTTTTCTCCCACTTTGTTTATATTAGCTCTATAGTATCAGGTTATAGAGTTAATATACATTACGCTCACTCCATGTTCTGTATTAGTTCTTGCTCCATCTTAGTTCCATGGAAATTAGTATAATTTAATGCTTACCTCTTCGTATTAATATCTCTTGGTTGTCTGAAGATCATTCTTTATTCTTCAGAAGGAGTTCATGGGAATAATATTTCCCAAGTCTTTACATGTTGATAAAACGTGTGTCTTATACTCAAAAGTCACTTCACATATAATGCTTGGTTCAGAGTATCTATCTTTCCTGAATGTCTTATTTTACCCTATTTTCTTCCGATCTAGAGAACTGCTATAGAAAATTTTGGTAATTTTCTTTTTTATAAATCATATGCTTTAAAAAATCTAGATAACAAAAGGGGTTCTCTCCCCTATTCTTCAATGTCCCATAATTTTATTAAACTGTAATAAACTATGTTGATTTTCTGAGTTGATATTTTCAGGTATGGAATGTAACTTTCAATATCTAGTTTTAAATTTTTTAAAATGCAGGTAAGTTTTGGTAGATTATGGTTTGGGATATATTTTTGTTCTTGTTCTTTTGGTTTGATATTCTTCTGGGTCTCCTAAAATCCACAAGCTCCAGCTTTATAGTCTGTCTTCAATATTTGTTAATTTCTCTGGAATACTTTTTTTTCTTTAAAAAATTTTTTTTATCCTCTGTTACTCTTAAGCATTATCAGTTTTTGACTCTTGCATTTTTTTACTTTATTCTTCATTTATCTCCTTTTCCTCTTCATTTTGAATTCTTTCCTGTGTTCTATCACCACAATTTTGAGTTCTTCTAATTCTGATGTGTGTGGTTTGTTATAATGTTTTCATGTTTCTTGTTTTAAAATAATAGCTCACAGTTTTGTTCTTTTGGAGATATCATTCTGATGCTCTCTCTGTGTAGTGATGTTTTTCTGTTCCTTTTCTCCTTTTTTCTTATGGTAACTTTGAATGGAATTTGACCCTGAAAAGTTTCTGTAAACTTTTGCAATGAGATAAGGTTTAGAAAATGTCATGCAACTTTAGAGAGCTCAATCTCCCTTGTTCTTAGGAAGCGTTAAAAAATATAGCAGCACTTTGGGGATTTCCTGATGCAAATCCCATCTAGCTGTGGAACATGTGAAGTGTGGTCAGTGTGACTGAGGAGAAGTTTAAATTATTAATTTTATTTAAATATTCTAGTTAAAAATTAACCACATCAGTCCATGGCTATCATTCTTGGATGCTGCTTCTCTAGACTACCATTTTCCATTGCCTTTTCTCCCCCTCATACTCAATGTTGATTTCTCTGGAAGCAGTTTCTTACTTTGGGACCCAAAGGTCAGTTCTGAGACGGCACAAATTCCATTCAAAGGTGGTTAGTATTAACAATTTAAATCTGCAGCCCTTCATTTCTTATGTGGTCAACTGCCATCATAAAAATGGCCTGAAATGCTTTCTAGTAAATGCCTGGAAGAGAACATTTCAGTTCTCCTGTTCCTCAGACACCACCCTTACTTCTTTTCCTCCCTGCCACAAATTTTGTTTTGTTTTGTTTTGGTATACATGTGTGTCTTGTGCCTGTTGGTGGTTTGTCCTCAACTCTGTGTTTTGGCATTTATGGAAGAGCTTGTCACCTAGTTTTCTTGTAAAAGTTGTCCCGGAACATTTTTTGGTTTTGCTAAGTAGTTGATCTTTTTTAATTTTGAGTGTAGATATTCAGAAGGATTGAAAATTACACTGCCCTTTTCCTGTCTCCTCGAAATGCTTTGAATAACAAATTCTTAAAATAAGTTTTTACATTAAGGAAAATATCATACTAATGATGTGTTTTTGTTAACCATTTCAATGCTGTGACCAAAAGACCTCTCAAGAACAATTTTAGAGGAGGAGAAGTTTATTTGTGATTCATAGTTCAGAAGTTTCAGACCTTAGATGGCTGACTCCATTGCTCTAGGCCTGAGATGATGCAGGACATCATGGAAGAGTGTGGTGGAGAAAAGCAGATCAGGACATGGCCACCAAAAAGCAGAGACAGCTCTGCTTCAACAAGGACAAAATGTAAACCCCAAAGTAAAGTCCGAAGTGGCCCATCTCCTCCAGCCACACCCCACCCGCCTATAGTTTACCACCCAGTTAATCTCTATAAGTGGATTAAAGATTAACAAACTGATTAGATTAAGGCACTCATAATCCAATAACTTCACCTGTAAGCTTTCTTATACTGTCTCACACATAAGTTTTTGGTGGACACTCAATATCTAAATCATAACATCATGGAATATTTTTAAAAAGAAGAAATCGGCATGAATATACCGATCAAAGACTACTCCTGACATTTTAGTGTATTTCCCCCATGTTTGTTTCCTATACATGGCATTTTGCATAGTTTGTAAGCCTGCTGTATATACAATTCTGTGTTCCGATTTGTTCCTATAACATTATAATTGTTTGCTATTACAAAAATTCTAAAGTATTGTTCAGTAGCTCTGCTAATTCTATCATGTGGCTTATCCATTATTTACTTAGTCAAACCTCAATTTGGTCAAAATGATAACTACTGGTTTACTCTGAGATATGTTTGGTACCTGTTTTCCATTGAAATATCCCTATAGGACAACCTGTGGTTTTATCCAAGCTGCTAATGTGTAATAATAGCTGTACCAGGCTCACATAGGAGATCCCATGACAAGTGTTAATAAGTGATTGCCTCTCCAAAGATGTTGGGACTAATGACACGTTAACTAACTCAGGCTAACTCCTTACTCCCTGGCGAGCGAGCTAGATCAAGCCTCAAAGGCAGTTTCAATAGTTAATGATGATAAATTGGACCACCGTCAGGGATTGGTTAACAATAGTTCCGCCAATGTGATCAGCTCGTGCTTGCCATATAGTCCTATGGGACTCTCGCCTGCATGAACCCCCCATGCCTTGCTGACCTTTAAGCTGATTGGTTCCCGCCTAGCCCCCACCCTACATAAAAGCTGTGTGATTTCCTCAATAAATGAGGTTCCTGTTGTGCCTCGTGCGCTGACAGACCTCCCGGCCCTGGTGTGTTTCCTTTGCAGCCGACACTCATCATCCTGCTCGGCCCCGTATTCTCCTCAGGCGGGCCCTGAGGAGGTACATTGGACCTTGTTGCCCGACAGGGAACAACACAGAGAGGCCTCGTGGGACCACATTAGTAATTGAAGAGAAAGGCGTCATCATCTTTTTCCTGAAATCTTACTTCAACTAATGTAGAAAATTTTTCAATAACACTCTTTTTTTGGTATTCATAGTATCTTCACTCTGTGTGTGGAGATATATATTTATATGTATTTATAATCATCTGTTATCTTCAATCGAGGTGTTTCTTTTGGTCACCAAACTCAAACCAAATGACCTTGCAAAATCAGTAGTACATATGAAACTAAACCCATGAGGTTTCTCAATGAGAGGTCATTCTCCTCTTCTGTTTCCTTTAGAAAACAGGTGTAGGGTGTGAGTTACACCTACCATATTTACCACCAGATTCCTAAAAGATAGGAGAATGGAATCCTAATAGATTTCTTATCCTCCCTCTCTTCCAGAATCAATCAAGTTCAATATTTCCTACTTCTTTGGTATCATAGGTAACGCCCTCACACTCCATACCCATTGCCACTGCCTTAACTTGGCCCTCATCATATTTCACATGGTTTTGGGCCATAATCACCTAATCAATCTTCTCTTCTTTAGATCTGTCCTATTTATCTGTTGTTCCTACTCCTCCCAACAAAAGAACACGTACAAATTTTTGCACAAGTAAGCTTTCTAAAGTGTAAATTATTTTGAAAATGTTCAGTAGTTCTCCGGTGCCCAGAATTTTTTCCCCTTATTTACTAAGCTTCTTTTTTATTTCTTTATAATATTGGAAACAGAAGCAAATGTCTTTTTGGGATTTTTAGAATACTCTCGTCACTCCCTCTCTGTGAGATGCCCTACCTGTCAGCTTAAGCTTCATTCTGTGTTGTTCTCCATGTTTCTGAAATGGCACAAGCTCCGACTGACTGGGTCAGAGGTTCACATTTACCAAGCTAAGACGAAAACAGTCCTTCTTTTGGAGGGGTTGGAAACCCATTCTAGACCTTTGGCTTAAACTAAGGGGATATCAACTCATGAGCTGAAACTGCTTTTATGAGATGTCTGTGAGTGCAGAAAAACAAACAAAAATGAGTTTGCAAAGGGGAATAACTAAAGCTGATGTTGGCAGAATATCAAGATGAGAGTCCGCATGATATCAGAGAAAGAGTTGTTCTCTTGGCTCCAGATGTTATGAAGTGCCTGGTTCTAGTCACAAATGAACTCAGCTGCCTGAGTCTTGAATTTTGCAAGGCATCTATGTATTCTTAAAATGAAATACCATGTTTTATGTTACTATTAAATTAGGTGAAGAGGGTTCTTACTTCTTACAATCAAGTGAGTTTTAATTAAGACACTGTTCATCTTCCAATACTCAGCCAAGAGATACCCTTCTCTAAAGATTTTACAAACCCCAACACCACCCTCTCCCTGCCTCCACTGGCACATTCATCTACCTGTAACACTTCATTACTTTTACATGCCTGCCACCCCAAACTAATCTGTAAGCAACCGAAGAATGAAGGAAATGTCTTACATATGTTTTTATCTCTCTAATGTTCATTACAGTGCAGGGTACGTATATGTTTAACACATTTCCTTCATCAGAGACTGTAATTTGATAACCTACAGACTGAATTTAACCTGAATAAATATTATGTTTGGCCCATATAAAGATCTTTTTAGTGTGTGTCCATGTGTGTAAAATCTAGTATTTTTACTTACTTTTTAAAGATGAAGATCTTAAGAACATTCCTTAGTATTATCTGATATTTTTGATTTCCTCTCTACGTGATAGGAACATCAGAGTTGGTTATTTATTAGGCTGATGCTTCTATTTTTGTGGAGGAGCCAAATTCAACTTTGACCAAAGCACTCTGGTAGGCACCAAGGGAGAAATACGAAGTAATATCAGTCTCCACAGCTCCACCAATGATATGCTTTCCAAACACATCGATGATCTTCTTGTTAAATCCAGTGCACATTTGATCCTTTTCTACAATTCACACTGTTTGCTAATTCCTTGAATTCCATTTCTGCTTATTGGAATTTGACTCCTCTTTTTCCTCTTTCCTTTTGACTAGCCTTCATCTCTTGTTTGTGCCTTTCTTGTTCTACATTGTTCAATTGTTGTCTTTGATATTTTTCTCTTTGTTTTTCTACCTCCCAAGCTGTGCTTCTTTCTATCCATAGCTTTTAATTATTTATTTATGTAAATAATGTTGACTCCTAAACCACCATTTCAGTACATATTTCATCTCTTAGGTTTATATTTGGTTACTTCATTTTAATATCCCAATTTCCAAATCATACCTTTTATCTTAACACCCTTTGTCTTACACACACACAAAGCATGACTAAACAAAACCCTTTCCTTCATCCTACAGTTTCTCTATTCTTGAGCCCTCCACAAAGATGATCATGCTAAAACCATTTGCACTTCTTTTATTCATTCCTGTCATCAGCTACATCCAGTCATCAAACTGTGCCAGTTCTACCTCCTTAATATCTCTACATCCTAACACTTGAATAACTGAATTAGGACTTGTAATCTAATTTTCCTAGTCAACACTTACGTACCTCAATGTTGTTTCTTGTAAGTTATTTATAAATAATACATAAATAATTTCCCATAATTGACAGATTGACTCCAGATGGAAATCACTAAATTTCAGCATCTGCCCTTGACAATGCTACCCACACAACGGATGCTGGGAGGGCTGGGAAGGAAGACAGGGAGAGAAGCAGAATTTGATGATTAGAAAAAAGGGTTTCCCGGTCATCTGTGCTACTCCATGAAACGACACAAAATTTATGTTACAATATTTGTTTGATATCTTATTTAAACTGCTTTACTGGACACTTTCTATCTGTTAAGCCTCCCTGAATGAAGAGAATTGCCTTGTCATAGTCAGACCTCATGTTCATGAGAGCTAGGCAAAATATGCAAGGGCTCAAACTTCTCTGGATGATTTGGGAAAGAGATAAGAAAATTTTACTTCAACTTAATGAAAAGAAAAAAAAATCACTATCCATTTTGGTAATTCAATTTTTAGTTAATAATAGGATAAGAAAAACTTGAGTATTATAAATCAATGCTTTGTTGGACGAAATAATGTCTGAGTTTCATTCCAGACTCAACAATCTGATGATATTTATTGCAACTGCTCCTGAAGAGGGTATAGAATAGGTCCAGCTCTGGGACTCCAATGTTGCTGCGATACCTGTGAAACTCGGTTTCAGAGAAGCAAGGGAAATGAGAGCCCCCTTGCAGTATTTCACATAGTAGGACAAAGGACAAGCCTCTACTCTCAAAGGTATGACGCAACCTGCTTCTGAAGTGATTCACATCATCCTCACTTTGGAATAATCGGATGCTAAGAAAACGAATCTTATTAACCATCTTCATTGGCATCAAAGATTCAAGATAAGGTCCCTTGCCAGTGTTTGGGACTTTGGAGAAAAGCATTTGAGAAAAGGTCATTTCCACAACTCAACAGTGAAATCGGAGCCTAAATCCCATCACTGGAATCCCTAATATCTCCGCAATCTCGTTTTCCTCTCTCCCCTGAAAATAAACCAAATTAGTATAGGGGTAACTGCTCCTTTTGACACAAGTCAAGGGTCCCCTACAAACAGGTACAAACTGCCAAAATGGAAAGCGCTCATCTGCAGCCAGCGGCAGGAGGGCCCCGGGTCTGCACACGTGCGTGGCAGGTCAGGGGAGACCCGGTGCGGGTTACTGAGCTCACCCGCAGGGCGCCGCCCCGGACGCGGCCCCGCCCCTCACCTTGCCCGCACTGCGCTCGGGCCGCGAAGGTGCGTGCGGCGCTCGGTGATTGGCGGCGGCCCGGCGCTGCCCCGTTGCCATTGGCTGCCTGCTCCTCTTTGTTCCCGGTCCCCGCCGCAGGCCGACTGCAGCGGACTGGGCGGCGGAAGTTCGACGGCGCCGGGTGAGTGGCTGCGGTAGCGGCGCCGGAGTCCCGGCACATCCCCCCAGGGCCCGCAGTATAGCGGAGGCCAGCCAAGCCTGGGCGTGAGATCCCGGACAGGAGGAAGGAACCCGTCTGACACACCAACATGGACCTGGAAACCAAAATGAAGAAGGTAAGAAGGCGCCGGCGGCGACAGCGGTCGCCTTACCTGCGCCGCCGGTGCCGCGTCCCGGAACCCCGGGCGGCGCCGCCCCCTGGCCGTCGCCGGCGGTGGGGCGCGCGGCCCGCCCGGCGCGAGCCCGCTCCCTGTCTACGGCGGCCCCAGGACCTCGGGTCCAGGTACAGGGCCCTCTGGGTAGAGGTGCCAGGCAGCCTCGCTAACTCCCGAAACCCGGGAGCGACAGCGAGTCGGAGCGCGAGCGCGGGCGGGCGCGGGATATTGCTCCCAGGTCTCACCACGCCCAACGGTTGGAGGTGTCTGAAACTTTTCCTGAAAATGTTTCAGCCACGCCTGTACCTCCCCAAAAAGGAAAAGATGGGGTTAGGGTAAGTTCTGGGGAGACCGTGACACTTCTTCTTCCTGTCTCAGGAAATTGAACTTTATCAAGCCTTTGTGGTTTAGGAGTGTTGATGCGCCTTTGACTACCTGACCTCCTCCCTTTCCAACTTGGCTGCCCGAGGCTCTCTAAAGTGAGCGAGTGTTGATTTAATGCACTTCCTTAGCAGCCGCCACTGCTGATAACTTATAAAGTGATGATTTTTTTTCTTTTTTCTTTTTTTTTTTTTTTTTGGTTATTTCATTACCAAAGCACAGTGCCTCCTTCTTAGCGAAGTTATCTCTCAAAGAAAACTTTTCCCCTGGTTTGCAGCTAGCCGCAAAGGGCGATTGTCATCAGTGCTCAGTTCTGGGGAAGGCTTCCAGCTGGATGATTCCGGTCTTCAGAATCTTACCTGAGCAGCTCCCAGAGTATGGAGTGCCCTAGGTAGCCTGGGAGAAAGGGTGGGGACCAGACTTTGACTCAAAAAGAATGCTGATGTCATATTCGAGTGTAACATTCGGTGTAAAAAGTTCATATTTATCCTGCAGTGAATTTAAGTTAGCTGTCCCTTATCAAATAGGGAAGGAAGTTGTGCAGAGTGAGAAAGGGAAAAGTAGAAAAAAAAAAAAAAAAAGAAAACAAACCCTAATTTTATTTTCTTGCTCAATTATGGTTGCATTATTTTGACTTATAAAAGACAAAGTTTTTGACCAGAGCATTAATTCTATTTTATGGTCAGAATTTTTGAAACTATGTAAGAGCAAGATTTTAGTTTAGGAAGTTGTTGACCAGTAAAAACTTACATTGAGCATAAATTTTTTGGTCCCTTGTGACTAAAATAAGCACTCCACAGAGAATCCAAGAATAGGAAAACAAATTTTAAGAATAGTGTGATTGTTTTTTATTCTCTTCCTATTTGATATCTTTTAGATAACATTTTTTTGACTAATTTGATTTCCACTTGAAAGCATGTGTTTAATGTGCCATTAGCCTTCTGTTGATCAGTGCACTTATTTTGATTTTATGTGTGTAAAAACTACTTGATTTAGTTCTTGTCTAAAATTTGGGGTGCCTTGCCTTGCTTGTAAATATTGATTCAAAAACTACTTTGTAAAGTCAACATCCTGGGGATGAATAGGCAAAGCATAGGATTTTTACAGCAGTGACACTATTTTGTATACTATAATGGTAGATACATGTCTTTAATGTTTGTCAAAATCCACAAAATGTATAATTTACCAAGAATGAACCCTAATGTAGACTATGGACTCAGTAGATAGTGATGTGTGTGTTTCATCAGTTTTCTTAAATATACTACTTTAATGTATGGTTGGTAGTGGGGGAGGCTGTGCTTGTGTGAGAAAGAGGGAATATAGAAATTTTTATACTTTCTGCTCAATATTTCTGTGAACCTAAAATGCTATATTTAAAAAAAAAAAAAAGCACTCAAAAGTATTTTAAAGACTCTTCGAGACAAAGAATAATTTTTGAGAGGTCCAGAGCTAAGAATTATATGTGACTTGGCATTTAACTCAGTGATAGAATAGTTGCCTAGCATGTGCAAGGCCCTGGGTTTGATCTCCACCGCTGGGGTGGGGTGGGAATAATTTGATCTCTATCTATTCTTTCAAAGGAAAAATCCAGATACTATTTATTATAGTTTTCAAAGTTTCAAAATGTGACTTATGATGTAATTTTCCTTCTCCATTCCCTGTTTAATTTAAAAGAATATCTTTTTGACCAAGAATCTTAACCCTCTCTGTAATCTTCCTTCTCTCCACTCCTGTCCCAAGAAGGAGGGTGTCACAGATTTTTGGGGGGTGTTGATGGGCCTTTATTTTATTCATTTATTTATATATGGTCCTGAGGATCAAACCCAGTGTCTCACACACGCTAGGCAAGCGCTTTGCCACTGAGCCACAACCCCAGCCCAGGATTTCACAGATTTAAATATAACCTTTAGAGAGAATTCCATGCCATTAACAAATCCCTTTCACAACCTTGTCATTGCTAGTGATTCTTAGAACAGAGTCCTCAACCAGTTAATTAGAAACAACTGAATTGCCCCAAAGGTGTCCAGTTTGACTGCCAAATGTATGCTCTCTCTTCCTTCATAGGACTCATGATACACTTGACTTTCAGTGGATGGGACAGAAAGTTTCCCAGTACAAAACAGTTTGGAGATTCCATGAATATATTTCACAGTCTTAACCATAATATCAAAAATCAACCTATATTTTTTTAGAAACTGTTCTCTAACACACCTGAAAAAAGCCACATTATAAAATTATCATTGATTTACCCTATTTTTGTACCTATATAGATTTCAGCTCTCCCTTTTTGACTTGAGTATACAAGAAAAATACTGGTACACTGAAGAAAGGCAGATTGGAAACAAAGTATAGTCATTTAAATGAAACTAAATTTGACTTGTGTTTTAAGAGGTGGCATTTTTCCTTCTAAAGCCCTTATATTACACTGTTGGTTTCATAAAGAATTTTCCTCAGGCAGATGAAAAATTTTATTTTTTTTTCATTAACATTTTCTGTAAAAAAAAATTAAAGATGGTTATTTTTATCACATGATGACCTAGGTGGATGATACTATTATAGGATTTTAAGTTTATGAAAAGAGAACTTGTCCATATCTTCCTTACAAATTTGGATTAATTACCATTAAACACCACCTTCAAAAAGATAATTTTATAATTAGATTTTGCTATATTTTATTTGAAGTAAGTGAGCTGTTGCTAGGATGTAAGAGCTAGTTTGATTATACGAAGTTTTTGTTTTAGTATTATTTTAGAACAGCATTTGACTATTACATCTGTGCCCTGTCTTCTGATTTATTCTTCTCGATCTCTTCCTTATTTCTCTCATCTCTCATCTAATTGACTTTGTGTAAGTAGAATCTGTCTGTTTGGAAAAAGAAAACATAACAATGGCTTTTGAAAAACAGAAAGAGAGTCTCATTTTGTGGTGAATGGTAAATCATGGCCCACAGCCAGCTGTTTTCCTCTTTCCTTTCTGTGTTACTCTCCCGTGAGAATCACTTTTTTCCTTTAAAAACATACCAGAGAGAAAGAGAACTCCAGTAATTTCCCTTATACTGCCTGGAATTGCTGCAGGGCTTTAAATTTTACCATACTGATTTTTTTTTGCCTCTTTTGTGACCTTTTTTATTTGATACTTCCTAACATCTTGCATACTTTTCTTAGAACCGTTCTTTCATTGATTTTACTTTTTTAAAAATAAATGCATTTTAAAGATTAAAGGTCACTAGAAATTCCCACTTTCCACATCCAAGTATGTTTTAAAAGTTTTAGTCATTAGCCAAAAAAGCATAGTGAATTCAAGTGATTACATTTGGAAAAAGTACTGAACCACAAAGAGTCTTTCTATTAGAAATTAGAATGAGTCTTTTCTCTTAGGCAGCCTCTGATTAAAGTGGAAAAGGCACATACATGATGACCTAGATGCTGAAATCTATAGTTGATTTCTCTGCCTGAAGCCATTTTTGCAGCAAGAGTCATTGGCAAGACTGAGAACCAAGTGAGGACAGAGCATACTCATGGCTTTGTGTTTGAATGAGTGCTCTGACTCTCAAGTGCAGAAGAAAGTACAGTGGTCCTTAGCTGGACTTTTATCTCTCTTAACTCATGGTGTGATACATTACATCGATTAAATATTAAGTCACTTTCTCTTACTTAATCTGATTATTTTGAATAAAACTAGTAAGTTTTCTAGTGATTTTGTTCCCTTATGCCATCCAATGGAGTAGACATAGAATTTTCTAGCTCCACTGGCTAATAACTGTGTAACATCATGTCACCCTGTTACATTGCTTGTGCTCATACTCCATCTCCAATATCAAATCTTACCTGTTCTTCAAGGTCTCATGCATGACACCACACCTTTCTCTAGGAAATGTTCCTTCAAATTCCCACCTTAAAGGCAAATCTTATTCCCTAAATTCCCAAAGCATTTTATTTGTGACTCCTAGGATGCTCATTACTCTTCATCTTTAGGTTGTAGTTACCTTTGTAGTTCACCTTTTTACCTAGATTGCAAACTTTCCGAGAGATAAATTTTTATCTTCCAGTACTTACATAGTTATTTTGTTTACTGTTCAAAACAATCTTATATGAAATAGAATTTAGGCACCTTTTTAGAATGAAGAAACTGAGGTTCAGTTAGCTTAATTTGAAAGTGGAGAACCTCGTTATGAACTTGAAATACAATTTGCAGAATCGATGTTCCCTCTGTCATGCCACCTAGCCTCTGAGTCTTATATATCCTCCATTTTTCTCACTAAATATGTTAAATATAACTATTATATAAAGAGAAATAAAGTATGGTACATTTCAACATTTTCACTTGTTTAAAGGAATTGTATTTGAGGAACTGATTTCTATTCCAATAAAATTACTATCCTGTTAGTGTTCTGTTTTATTTATACTTTATGTCATATGTATACCCTTTTAGTGTAAGTTGCCATTGATCCTTTTCGACAGAGATTAAGTATAAAAGAGTAAAAGTATTGTGAAAAAGAATTTTTGGGCAACTTTACAGGCAAAGAAATTGTTTAAGCTCCAATAATATTCTAGATTGTATCTTCTAGGATTCTTTTACCTCCCCAATTTATGTAGGGAGCAAGTGTTATGCTATTTTTCTAGCTATTTAATATAGTCCTAAGCAGTAGTGAACCCTGCATTTGACTGTTTTGAGAGTTCAGGCAGTGGCATCTGGAAGTAGAGGGCACTCCTGGGTGAGTTTTAGAGGAGTCTTCTATTTTCTGAAATCCACAGTGCTAGAAATCCTCAACATAGCATGGATAGGATAAACCTCCCTGTAATGGCACAATGTTCACAGTGTCATTGGAATGGTAGACCAGAGAGTTAAGAATAGACCAGTTGCTTTTTTAAAATTAGTCTTAGTGTTGGAAGAACTATTTTATTTTAATTTGCCATTTTGCATACAAAAGTATTTATTGAGAAGCATTGGAAAACACCAGAATGATCAGCTATTTCATGAGGCTCTCAAGGAAGTTATGAGCAATGCAGTTAATATTATGGACCATCAGAGTACAAACAGGGGATATTGAATAGGTTTTTCTTAGTGGAAAGAGAATGATATTTTGAAAAATAAGGCTATTTCCTGTTTTTTTTCTCTGAAAACTAAGACTACAACTTTGCCACATGCTAATTTGAATATGTTTTTGTTTTGTTTCTACAAATCAAATCACAGTGTTTAGAAATTAGGAAAGATAAATAAATACCCAGTATATGAAAACATCTGTATGTATGAAAAGCTAGCTGTTGTAGTTCTTAGCCTTCTCACTTCCTTTATCAATATATCTTTAACATTGCCCTGTGATGACAGTTAATAGATCTGAGTCTGCTGTATCTTGTGGTGTTAGCCATTTGGATCTCAGTTTCATATCTATAAAAATCAACAGGATAATCAGATAATTTCTACGGTTTCTCTAAATCCTGTGACTCTTTGTGGAAAATTGTATCAGTATTCTACAAAGTATAGTGCCACAGTGCTTAAAAATCACACAAACCACAAACATCTAAAATATGTGTATAATACAAAGATATGTAAATGAAATGGTTTAATGTATGTGTTATATGTCAACAGATTTCATGAGGAAACCTACAGAACATACTAATGTTTTTCCCATAAATCTTAGTGAATTTTCAATGGGTTTGTACTTAATTATGTCAATTCATAACATTTATAGGGTATTTGAATATGTTAAGTTTAATTAGATATAAACCACTCTAGTAGTGGGACCAATTAAGCCTAGGAGTGATATATTACTTTCCTTGGTATTTACTTAGGGAAAAATGAAAACTAAAGGAGCATTGGTTCATTTATTGTCTTTAAAAGTTATCTTCCCCAAAGAAGATTCTTCTCTAAAAACTTTTGTGAATACTTTTTTTTTCTTTTTAATATATCAAACACTGTTCTAGACAGGTATAGTATAGTAAAGAACAAAAAAGACAGAATTTTCACTCTTCTGAGGAATGATAGCACAAAAAGTAAATGAAAATAAATGATTAAAAGTAAGCACAACTGAATTTATATCTAATAGTGAAGTCTTTATAGGTCAGTAGTACACTAGCTTTCTAACATAGGCCATGGATAGTTTTGGTGGTGATTCCTGGGCGTCCGTTCCAGGTTTTTCAAACCTTGTAATTAGGAATTATTTCAGTTATCTTAAGTAATGCTGTTATGGATACATGGTGTCCTACCAAAGCTCCCCTGTTAATGCAGGAATGTTCAGAGGTGAAATGATTGGATTGATTGTGAACTGTTGCCTAATTTAGATCATCCTGGTGAATGGTCTGACTGGGTGGTAACTGTAGGCAGGTGGGGCCAGCCGGAGGAGGTGAGTCACTGGGGATATGCCTTGAAAGGGTGCATCTTTCCTGTGGCACCTTCCTTTCTTCTCTCTCTACATCATAGCATGAGGGGAATAGCTTCCCTCTGCCATGTCCTTGCCCCATGATGCACTGCCTCACATTGAGCCCAGAGCAATAGAGTCATCCATGTATGGACATAGACCTCTGAAAGCATGAGCCCCAAATACTTTCCCTCCTCTAAGCTGTCCATGTCAGGTATATTAGTTGCAGCAATAAAAAAACTGACTAAAACAAATGGTCAATGGAAAAGAAACAAGAAAGCAATATTAATGTATTAGAATGTGAAAAAGATCACCAATGGATAAAACTGTAATAACTACGGCTAACTACCTATGAATGTATTAGAATGTGAAAAAGATCACAAATGGATAAAACTGTAATAACTACGGCTAACTACCTATGAAGTATAGAAGCTGAGTCTTCCTAATTACAAATGCCTTATAAGAGTCATTCATGGATTTCCTGTTTGCAGTCATAACAAATTTTTGTTTGGTAACTATTGCCATGGTAACTGAAAATATAATTCTAAAGTCTGTTTATCAGATCATTAATATGCTGTATATACAGGAAATTATTTTGCGCCCTACAAGATGGTGAAATGTTCAGGAATATTGTATGAATTATGAGTTACAAAATAAACTTTTTTAAGGAGAGGAAAGTAGAGAAACAAAAGATTAATGAAATTAAAAGCAGTTTCAAAACCTCATACTTTCACGATTTTAAAAATAATTTGGTAATTGGTAATTTCACCATTTTCCTTAGGTATCCATGAATTAAAGTTATCTCAAACACTGTTATTAGAGAATTAAATAAAGACATCATACTTTTCAGTTACCCAGCTATAATATTTGACTCTCCTATGAAAGAGCTGCAATCAAATTTAGAGTAGTTTCATGTATTTTTTTTCCCAAGTGCCCTATCTACCTCACTTCCCACTAAAATAATAGCAAATAAGAGAGATAAGTGATGTATGACCTTAATTTTCTATATTGGTCATATTCAAAAAAGAAGAACAATAAAATTTAGAATTGCCGTTTTCTCTGATCCTTGCTTAGTCTTCTGAGAATGGGACACTGCTGTATTCCAGGGCAGTAAGCTTTATGAGAAGTCAGCCGGTGGAGATTGCTGCAGTCTTATATGCTAAATGACAGCAATGCTACTTCTTTATAAGTGTATTTAGTCTCTGAAGTTCTGACTCATCCTCAAACACTGAATGATTCATTGTATGTTTATCATAGTGACATTCTAACCACCTAGAAAAACTGTGAGAAGAGTTTCAGGGTATCTGTTGCATAGCTTCTTATTTGAACAGTGAGTCTAGCAAAAAAGAGGGCTGAATCCTAGCTTAAATGCCTTGGAAGGGAGTTCATTAATAAGTCAAAGCCACAGGAACTTTCCTTGCTTTGTGTGATAAGGAAGTGATAAGCTGTATTGCAAAGTGATCATGCAGACATTAAGGTGGATTTTTTGTTTTTATCTGAGCATATCTTCATGACAGCCTGATAGAATAAGTCTCAAAGATAAAGGGTCTGTTTTTGCCTTCATAGGAGGTTGAACTGCAATAAAAATAACTGGGACTCAATGAAAGGTACTCTTTGTTTTTCATAGAGAATATTTAAACTGTAGATTAAATTTAAGACTATAGAAATCTAAACTTCATTCCTATTAGCATCACCTAATGAGCTTGTATTCTTCAAAACTTTGTGATGTTGGTTTTCAGTAGTTATAAAAAGAAGGAAGGAAAAGTAGGAAGGAGGAAAAAAAACATAGGTAAGCTAGATATGTAAATTGATTACAATGCTGGATAGGATGAAATAAGTGGTATAATATAGTGTTTCTTTTCTATTTGATAAGGAGTCACCTTTTAAGAAAAATCCATCATGGCCTGATATTTGAAAAATACAAGAAAAATGAATTACTAAGACAAATACAGGATCAATTTTTTTAAATGTTATTAAAGGCAACAGACATAATATTACTTCATCAAAGTGCTTAATAGTCCTTAATTGCTTACTCTGCTTTTTTTACATGTCTCATTATGGACTGGTAACTCACTGAGGACTGCCTTTGAATAGCACCGCAACAATTGGAACACAAAAAACTATTATAAAGTCTCAGAAGCATAAGTAATTAACTTTAATTGGGTAGACTGAGAGTATTTTATTGAGAAAACAACTCTTTTAGAATAAATAAGATTTCCTTGGGCAAAGGAGGAATTGCACAGGAAGAATACATACCATGAACTAAAAGTACATGAGTGAAAAGTCAATAAACCCTTGCTTTCCATTGGCATTTTCCATTTGAGTCTTTAAAAAAAGAAGAAAAAGAAGTAGAAGAGTTGTAGTAATTTAGTAATTTTTACCTTTCCCAAGGCATAGGTTTGAATTGAGGAAACATACCCCTACACTAGTATAGAGCCCACTGCTGAGGATCTTCGCTCTTTAACTTTGATTCTTTTTTAATGCTTTGTATCCATCTGCTGATAAGCACAAACTTCATGCTGAAGTCTAGTTGCTGTTGTGTAGGCTTGGCTCAGACGTTTGCATTGACATCACCTTGCTGCCATAACAGTCAACCTTCTAAGATCAATGAGTACCTAAAGCAAAATCCTGGAGCAGTAGAGGGCATGCCCAACTGGAAGAGCAACTTATAAGCCTCTTTTGCCAAAGTAGTCACATATCTAAGTCAAGAGGAAGAGAAATCCCTGCTAGTAATTGTGAGGCTGTGGTGGAGATATTAATTTAAGGCAAAGAAATATTCATTTAAAATTCAAGTTCATTAACTTTGGAATGTATTATATTATTGGATTTAATTGTTTTCCTTTTACTAATTTGCAGATTACTTGATTTCATTTTTTATGATGAAATTAAAAATTATAATTAAGTCATTTCCTGAACCTGAGTACATACCATGTGCAAATAGCCATACAAAGGAGTCAAAGCTATATCACATTCTCTGGATGAAGCACTAATTGAACACTATCCTCTATCGTGATTTATTATAGGGAATTGGTATGTTTTCTAATCAAAATCTTCCTCAGAGTTTCTACTGCAAACTGCAAAAATACCACAGTTCTTTTTAGTACCTCCCATTAAAAACTAGAGTCTGTTATTCTACCCTTTTAATATGAACTTCCTTGTGACATACCTGAGCCAATAGAATGTAGTGGCAAGTGTGAGTTCCAAGCTTGGACCTTGAGAGATCTTGCTTGCTTCTACCTACTTTGTTGGAACCCTGTTGCTACCTTGTGAACCAGCGAAGGTCAGCCTTGGAGGATGAGAGAGCACATGGAACAAAGATGAAACATCTCAGCAGAGGCTCCCCTAACCAGTGGTTCTGAAGGATGCAGTCAGCTCAGCACTGTCCAGAAGATGCATCCAGTTGAACCCAGCCAACAGTATCAAACTACAGTATGAGCAAAATAGCATCATCAGAAACTATAGAATAAGTGGTTGTTGTTTTAAGCCACTGTTTAAGTGTGGTGTTAAAGTTTGGATCTTTAATGTCAACATAAAAGCTAGTGTGCTACGTAATGCAGAAATGTTCAGAAGTGAAATTATTAGATTATAAAAGCTGTAACCTCATCAGTGAATTAATTCATTTGGTGGATTCATAATTTAAATAGACTACTGGGTTGTAACTATAGGTAGGTGAGGCATGACTAGAGGAAATAAGTTTAGGGGTGTGGCCTTGAACTTTATCTTGTCCCTGATTCCTCTCTCTTTTGCTTTCTGCTTCCCAGCTGCCATGAGGTGAGTAGCTTTCTTTGGTCACACCTTTTCTCCATGATGTTCTGCCTTATCTCAGACCCAGAGCAATGGATTTGGCTGACCATGGACTGAACCTCTGAAATTGTAAACCCAAACTAATACTTTTCATCCTCTAAGTTCTTTTTGTCAGGCATTTTGATCACAGTGATGAAAAAAAGGTAACTAACACATGTGGTTTGCTAAGTACCAAACTGTAACTGATACCCTTCTATTGTTGAAATTTAAGTCTTTTCAGCTTCCCATAGTGAAAGGTATAGAAGAAATCTTAGAGGAGGCTTTTTTCACTCTGAATTACCTTCTTTACATGTGAAAGAATCAAGACTCAGGTTACTTTAGATTCTCTAACATCATTGGTAGCTTGAGAATGGACCCTCTTTCTACTCTAGTAAATCCAATTTTGATTTCTTTGTTGTTGGTTTCATCAACATAAAAATTAAATTCAACTGAGATTTTACCCTAGTTGTAAATAAGTGGTATATGCGTGTTTTGAAAGTTGTCCAATTTCCCTGAATCACTAGACAAAACTAAAATGATGTTTGTGTACCTTCTTTAGTGAGGAAGTCCTTGTACTGTAGTCTGTAAATATAGGACAAAATGTGTAGTGATCCAAACCACTTCCCTTTCTTTCTTTTTTTTTTTTCCCCTATGGTGGTGCTGAACTCAGGGTCTGGTACTTTCTAATTGAGCACTCTGCCAGTAAGCCACACCCGCAGCCAGCCTCAAATCACTTCTCCAGTCCTTCAAAAAAAAAAATCAGAAGATGAATTAATCAAGAGTTAGTTAAGTCTGTTATGTTTTTAAAGAACATGGTGTCAGCATAGTTCCAATTTTCCAGGGATAGTGTGGAAAGGCTAGACAGTAAATACATAAAGCAAGGATCTGTATCAAGGATCTGGCATTAGAGTTCTGCATCCATTCTCTCCTGGTCTCCAAGACCCCCATCTGTGCTGTAAAACTTTGTTTTTGTTCTTAATGCCCCTGCATGTCAATCCTGGGCAAAAGTAGAGAATGAGCAGATTGTCGTTTTGTTCCTTTTCCCCCATTTTCTGTGTCTTCTCTCCATTGGGCCTAGCTTTCCAGTCTTCCAGCCAACATCACAAGACTTTCTGCATTTTTATTTTATTTATTTTTTACAGATGTGAAAACACATCTGTAATCTGTTCTTTTCTGCATGTGCTCTGATGAGATAGGGAATACGAGGCAACAAATCACCTTATGCAGTTGCCCTCTTCATGATCCCACTAGTGTGTTAAAATGTTGAAGAAAGTATACTGTAGTTCTTAATTATAACAAGAATCATGACAGTATTCATACTTGGGGTACTGCATCTTAATAAAGGCCTCTTATGTACCACTATCTGTGTACCCACTCTGTGTGTGTGTGTGTGTGTGTGTGTGTGTGTAACCACTCTTGAGAACCAACTGTGAATCTTGTAGTGGTACAAGACCAGATTAGGAATGTTTGCTGTGATTCACATTCTTTTAAGGAACTCCTACAGATTAGAATCAGATTTTCAAAATCCCTTTTATAGCTAATACATAGGAGACTTTGAGTGCATGTGTAAGCAATGTCATTGCTCTGTCCTTCCGTGGAACCAATCCTAATTAAGAAGCCATTTCGACAGAGTCAGAGCCTGTTGATTGTGATGTCTTTCTCAGTAATAGATTTACTAGGAGGCTTTTTCTGAGTTCATAGGAGAGGTATTCTATTGGTGGATATTTTGAGTGACTTCCTTTATTCAACAGCATAAAAGTTAATTTTATAGTATTCAGTTTGAAAAAATGTCTGTGAGAAACCAGCATAAACAAAGCAGACTTAAGACATTTTTTCCTATCATCATCTTGCTTAACAGTGGAAGCCTTAAAAAAAAAAAGCCAAAAGGTATAAATTATATTGCCCTTATTAATATTGTGAGAATACATTGTTTTCAGTAAGCAAGTAAGTAGTACTGGGAAGGTAAGAACTGCAGATTTTAAATACTATGTAATTTGAAACAGGAAGTTAGCATCCTTATCATAAAGAAGTACTGTATTTTTTTTCTTTTACTTAATTTCATCTCCAGATGAATTACGTAATAAGATTTATTTTAGTGTTTTTTAAGGAGAACATATTAAAATTGTGGAAATTTTCTCATAAATTTGTTTCTAGAAATTTCTTACTAATGTACCCTGATATTTTTTAGTGTTTCATAATCTGGTTTGTGATCGTGTGTCTATGTATGTGCATACATAAGTGTGTATAAATGTATATATATTGAGAAATTAAATGAGATTTAGGGACTGAAAATCATCTTCTCCCTTGACTTTTGGAAAACTGTTTCTTGGTCCTTAGTGAACAAACAACAAATTGTGGTGAAGGAGAGCATTTACAAGGAAGAAGCAAATTTCTCATTTTTTATGCCCATTTGAGTGAAGACATTTTAATATTAAACAGAAAAATAAAGTCAAGGTGGTAGATAAGCATTTCTTCATTTATAACAAGTCTGCCTTGCCATAAAGCACTTAGTTTTTGTATTTAAAACCCAAACAGAAAGAGAATGCAGTAGGCAGCCTATAAAGATGGTCTCCCCTTACTAATATTTATACCCTTGTGTCTTCCCCTACCCTTGAGTATAGTCTGGACCCGGTCAGTTGCTGCCAAAAATGAAATACATTTTAAGTGATAATGTCACTTCCAAGATTAATAACTCCAATTTCCATCTTCCATATTCTTAGTGAAGATCACTCATCCTGGGAAACCAACCACCATGTCTTGAGGCAGCCATGTGGATGGGCCCATGTGAGAAAGCACAAAAGTGGGTCTTCCCTTGGATAAGCCTAAAAATGACTGCAACCAGTGCTGACTGCTGCTTGCAGACTTGGAGGAATACTGAGACAGCCCATCTAGTTAAGCCACACCCAAATTCCTTACCCACTGAAACTATGAGATGATAAGTGTTTTTATTTTGGGGTAGTTTGTAACTAACACAAGAAGTTTATATTATAAATCTAAAACTTCAGTGATTTGGGAAAAAATGAAAGAATGCTATTTCATTTTTGCCTCATATAGCCTGACTTACCAGATAATATATAGATTTTTCCATATAACAGCAGAGAAATCAGGGTAGTAATGGTAAGACTACATGTTTTGAATAAAGATCTTTCAACAGATATAATTTGTTCCTTCAGTCTTACTTCTTATTTAAAAATTCTTTTCTCTTGTTATAACGTTTAAGAAGACCTGTTTTTCATCAGAACCTAGAGTGTTGTCTTGACTCACACCCTACTCTTTTGAGGATCCTTATGTGTGAATTAATCACTGGGGCCAGGTGGTGTGCAGACATTTGGGTGCCTTCTAATCAGCCTCGGGTTTGTCTGGGAAGGAGGAGCTTCTGGCTAGTGAATAACTGACATTCTTTCAGATCAAAATCATTGTTCCAGAGAAGTTATAGATGAGGAATATTACTCTTAAGATTATTACATATCTTAAAAGTCTCATTTTGGAGAAATAAAAAAGAAATGTAGAATGTAGTATTATAGTTAAGAGCCAACTATATATCTATATATATATATATATTTAACAGGCCAACAGAGATTGCCTTGGTGGCAGGCCCTCTGTCACTCTCTACATTCTGGTACTGCCTTAAGAAAAATAGAGGCATATTGGGTGGGTATCATTTTACTTTAATTCATTAAAGTTTCAGGAAGATTGACCCAGTATCTCCAGAATAGGATTTATTACAAAATAGTTATGCTGAAAGATAACTGATTTTCTTTTCTCTCCTAACAGAAAAGTCTGTGATTATTTATTACTGTGTGTGAACAAAAATGTTTCAGCCCACTTGGCTTACAGAGGATTTCATGATAGAGATTCATATAGGACTTTCGGCTTTTTACTTCTTACATGGAAAAGCTAAAGGGAGGGAAATGAATCCTAGGATCTACAGTGAAGATTTTATTCTCATTTGCTCCTGGATACGTAGTATTGACAACTAAAGACTGTTAATTGATTATTCTGTAAACCTTTGGTCTTCAGTTAAGAATTCTATTCCTATTTTTTTTAAAAATGATTCACTAAATCATATTTGTTTAGAGTTCTTCCATGTTATGACCTGTCATTAGGCAGTAGTGGTTAAGAACAGGCACAACTCTCCAGTTCCTCCATCTGAATGAAAATACAGACAATAGTAGTACCTTGGATTGTTTTAGGATTGTTACGAGGATAAAGTGAGATGATCCATGTACAACACTCAGAACCCTGTCTGGCAGCAATATGAATTCTCAGTAAATATCAGCTTACCCCTTCCAGAGTCCTTGTTGTGAAAAGCAATGGGAGTTCCTTGAGGTGAAGTCCATGATAATTAAAATGAAGAAATAAAACTTTCTAAAGTTGCTGTAAATCTAAGGCACTGTAGTTGGCATCAGGGATTCAAATATGAACAAAAAACAGACAGTTGGTGGTAAATTGATGTGCCAACGATCACTGCAGTAAAGAAGGACAAGATCATTGGATTTGTACCAAGATCTGTGGAAATCAGAAGAATTTTGCTGAGGATAATTGAAGAGTGATTAACATTTGAATCAGGCCAGTAAACCAAATAAAGAGTAGAATCTGGGCAGATGGAAAAAGTGAGCTGAGACCCTGAAAAAGGAAAGAGTGTCCCTGGAAGCTAAGAGCAGCTGGGGTGAGGTGTGAGGAAGGTAAAGGCATGTGGTTGGAGGGAGGTGGTACCAGGTTTTAAAGGACCTTCTCTGCCATGCTGAGAAAAGTAGAATTCATTGAATTCATTAAAAACATCTGACAAGGGAAATGTTATGTTCACCTTTAGTCTTTATTATAATTTTGGAAACAGCAATATGATATTATACAAAGGGAGCCATCAGGAGTATAGATGACATAGTGAGAGTTGGATGGAACATGAGCACTGGAGTGGATATGAGGGAGCAGACTATAATTTCCAGAATTTAGAGCATAATAAGCATGCCTACACATGGATAAGGTCATCAGGTCCCCACTTGAGTGACCAGGTGAGTGGCAGCAACTTTTTCTTCATTATTTTCAGATTCCATTGAGAAATAGGAAGTTTTTGATTTTTAAGTAAAGAGAGAAACAGGCAGAGGGGAGGAAAAAGAGGGAGGGAAAACTTTATTAGGAATGATTAATTATACCTCCTAATCCCAATAAATTATTTTTTGTAATTTTAATCTGGGAAAGTTAGCAAACTACAAAAGTTGAAGGGTGTCTCTTTTATTAACTTGCGTAATTTAAGCCCCCCTTTCTTTCTTTTGATAAAATCTTAGTAGAGATTGGGCAATAAGTATGAACTAAAATTTTCAAACAGTTTAAAATTTTGTGTCACAGATTAATCAAAATATATTGATTAGGGAATGAGGAACTTCACCAATACCACTAGGTTTGTAAGAGCCATGTGCTAAGAGGAATGATTTAGAAATGCAGATCCTTCGTCTAGAATATTAATCTATGTGGGCAAGATCTGAAATGCTTCTTTATGAATGTAATGTGAATATATATGCATTATATATATGCAAGTGTATTTGATAGGTAGATAAGTGCGCATGCACATTGACACACACAATCCCAGAGAAAAAGAATATGTTTATTTCATATATTCTACCTTAGTCAGCTTCATTCCAAGGTGATTAAAGAATCTTGGTAACACTTGCTTATTTAGTAACCACATATGATTCTTTGCGCCAGAGGGAAATTTGGTTATGAAAACAGCATGAATCAGATGACCTCACCCTGAATACTGCATAATATCTTCCAGATCCAAATTATCTCCAGATCAACTCAGACCGTGTTTGAAATACCAGATGTTCTGAATGCTTTTTTCCCTTTTTCTTTAAAGTATCTGACATACAATACCCTCTTCTGGGTCAGAAGGGTAACCTGAAATGTTGCCAGCTTATTTGACTGCTTGGAATTATGAATATGGAAAAATTGATTCCATTCCCATTTCTTGCTCTAAATTAAGCAGGGAGAAGGGGGCGTTTGGAGACACAGATCATGGGGATATAAGTTCAGTTTCTGAAGTTTGTAGTTAGGGATACTTTAAAAGTTCCGTTTGTCTTGACTAGTGTTTCAGGGTAAATATGTAGAGTCATTTTGGCTTTTGCAGAGGACCTCAACAGGTATTCACAAAGGGTTACTATGGTTTCTCCGAATATAGTCAATCCAAAGGACCTGTTTTCTTTTGCATGCTGTAGAAGAAAAATTAATCTGTCATATCCTTGTATTGATGCTGGCCAGATTGTGTTACTAAAATTATATGAGGTGGACAGCTTTGGTACTTGTGTGCTTATGAAAAACATGTGTTTTTAGGCACCAACTGTTGGTGCTGTGGGGAATACCGGATCACATTTGCTGGTGAATAGTAATGTACAACAGAACTGCGTTGTACCCCTCTCAGCTTACGTCTTTTGTTTCCTTTGTGTACTTTACAGACTGCTCCTCCAAACTGAATTCCAAATGATTCTGACTTGTAAGAGCTGCTAATATATTAGCTTTCTCAAATAATCATTCTCTAGTGATTAAATTTGACCAGGCTGGGTGATAATCTAAGATTCAGTCAGAATTTTAGAATTAAATTTTTTTTAAAATTCAAATTTATCCCTTCCTTATTTAGATGAAGCCCAGAGAAGAAAAATGATTTTAAAATCACTGAACTTGGCCATGGCATTCTGGGACCAGATCAGAGTTTCCTGACTTTTCTAGTGATTTTTCTACTCTTTCAGAGTTTTCTGTTTTGTTAGTTTTCTAGTATTCTAACCATGTAATTTTTGATAATTTCCTTAATACCTTGTATAACTAATTCTTCCAACATTGGTACTTCATACAGGCACACTATCTTGGTGTTTACCCTAGTTCAAGGATCTAGTCTTCACTGTCTAAACATCGAGCTTGCCTTACCTGAGGAGTAGCTTACACTTTTCTCAGCTCACCATTTTCTGCATCCCCTCCCAATCCCTCGCTTGCACCAGGATATCATTAAACAACCCTGTTGTGGTTCGGATGTGAGGTATCCCCTGAAAACTCAAATGTGAGACAACGCAAGAAGGTTCAGAGGAGAAATGATTGGGTTGTGAGAGTCTTAACCCAATCAGTAAATTAATCCCCTGATAGGGATTAACTGAGTGGTAACTGAAGTGATAGGGTATAGCTGGAGGAGATTGGCATTGAGGTGTAGCTTTGGGGTATATATTTTGTATCTGGAGAGTGGTGCCTCTGCGCGCCCCCCCCCCCCCCCCTCTCTCTCTCTCTCTCTCTCTCTCTCTCTCTCTCTCTTTCCTTCCTGATTGTATGGAACATTGCTGAAGTGAACCAAACAACTCCCATTTTGCTTTCTGACCCCATTTTGTGAAACTTATAAAAAACATGTTGTTTGCTGTGATAGATCAAAACAAAATGTGTGTGTAGCGTTAAGATAAGTAAAGTCACGAGCAGTGACGCACACAGTGACTATGCAGTCACTGAGAAAAACATTTGGCAGTTTGTTTACACCAAATTTACATTAGTTTTAATGGTAAAACTGGTAAAAATATTTACTAGATGAATTTGCAGAATTCAGGACTTGAAAAACAAATTAGGTAATGTGTGAACTTGTTTTGATGTGACTATATAAACTGCAGACTGATCAGGAGCGAGCGGGCACTACTCCACCGACAGAGTCTGTCACTATGTCCCGTTGACAAGTGACAAGATAGTGCTCCCCAGCTCAAGGCCCCTGGTCGCTGCATGCTGTTACTCCGTTGACTGATTGCCGTTTGCTGTGAACCGAGCATCAATAAAACCTCATCTGAGGACCAACGACCGGCTACGTGAGTGTTATCTTATTCCTACCCGGTTCCCGATCCAGTACAGGCCGCAAGTGTTACGACGTGCTCGTGACACTGATGATGCAAGCTGCTCCCCTCTGCCATACTCTTCTGCCATGATGTTTGCCTTCCCTGGAGCCCTGAGTAATGGAGCCGACCTTCTGTGGACTAAGACCTCTGAAACCATGAGCCCTCAAATAAACTTTTCCTCCTTTAAAATTGTTCTGGTCAGATCTTTTAGTCACAGTACCGAAAAAACTGACTAAAACAAATGCCTTCCTAGTTCTTATTCCTCACCATGTATTCTCAAACACAGACACACCTGCCTGGGCAGGAACTAACCAATAAGATATGGATGTGCACGAATAACAGCTACCGCTCTTGAGGAAGGAAGGACCCTTAACCAGATGATGTAGTCTGTACTGAGGATGAAGAGAGGAGAATCCTGGAATCTGGGGTCAGGGAATCCTGAACACAAAGTAAAGGAGGGAGAGAAATGGGTGGAGCTCTTCACGCAGATTGGGCTCCACATCCTTGAACTAAGAAGAAACTGTAAAGAGTTTGGGAACCCCAGATGCTGTAACACTGCTCCCAGAAGTCTGGGAATAAGATTTAACAAGCTGTCTGGGGCAGATCTGGCTCTGAAACTACAGAATAGAATTAGTGTTTTCCTTCATCTGATACATATTTGCAAAGCCAGGGGAGACTAGTAGAAATGTAACTATCTCAGTTGGGAGCTGAGGGGCTGGGGATATAGCTCAGTTTGTAGAGTGCTTAGCACAAGGCCCTGAGTTCAAATCCCCAGCACCGCAAAAAAAAAAAAAAAAAAAAAAAAAAAAAAAACAATGAGAAGCTCAGTTGGGAGCTGAGTAGAACTTTTGTTCACACCTGTACAGGTATGTCTGCTACTGTACAATGTAGTTTATAATGGATTTAGCCTCTGCATTCTACATTGTAATTCAGTCTGGAAAATTGACTGAACAGGGAGATTGTAGAGTTTGAATCACAAGTTGTTTTTGTTGGAGTTGCATTGTGTTTTTTTTATTCTAATAGAGGTTAATAAAGAGGATTAGCATAGAAAAGCTTTCTCCTGGTGTGGCATAAGAGATCTTCAGTACTGGGTTGTCAATGAGGTTTAAACTTTGTAGCTCTGCACTTACAGTTATAAAATAATTTCTCTTCTTGAAATTTTCCTAGGAAAATAAGTCCTTCGTCAGTCTGAAACTCTCTAATTGCTTTAGTTACTAACAGTGTTTTTGAAAACTAGGTGTTCTTGTTCATGTATTTGTTTTTAATCAAGATTACTTCAATTAGGTTAGGAGAGAAATATCATATTGCCCTGACCTCTTTCCACTCTCTTTTATTCTCTTGCCATCTGTGGTATTTCCAGGGTCCTCTCATTCCTTATGTCTGAGCATGTGGGGAAGATAAAAGTATGTGAGTTTGGAAAGGTAGAAAGTTGCACTTTCTCCAGGCATGCATAAACCTCCAAGCCTGTATGGAGATTAAGTTGGCCTTCAAGCAGGACCGAGTAAAAGAACCCTTTAACAATGCTTTCTGACCATCCAAGGGCAGTTTACAGAGCCACTTTCTCGGATTACTGCTTTTCTCCAGGTCACTGCTCCCCAGGCTCCCTACCCAACTGCCCTGAGGGCTACTGGCCAAGGTAAAGGTAGGCCAGCAGAGCTTGGAAGTGTCCCTACTCCCCACCCACCCTGCAATACCAGTTGCAGCATTGCATGGCTGTTTTCTAGGGCTTCCCCCCTACCAGTCTCCTCCCATCTCTAGGGATATCTTTCTTCTGTTGAACCTGGAAGCCCCAGACATAATAAGGAATGCATCAGGAGTTTTACTTTCTTCCTTGGAAAAAGGAAAACAAAACAAAACTTGCTTCCTGCTGCAGAGGCTGTCCCTTCCACCTGTAGTGCTTCCCTCTTGTCATCTTCCACTATGGCCTTTGAGTGTGATATTCCCTCACTGTCAAATGTACAGTATTCTCTTGGGCTGTTAGATGCTGCTCATCCTTTGAATCTCATTTCAGGCATCCCTTGTTCAAAAACTTTCTCCACTTCCCTAACTTATACAAGCCACTCCGTTATCAAGCTCTCAGAAAGTTGTCTACTTTTCGAGGTTTACCTTTGACTAGCTATGCAGCCAGGAGCAAATCATCTCTCCTTTCTGAATTTTAGTTTCCTGATCTCTCACACAAGGAGGATTCTCAGTCCTATCCAGAATAAGAATGCATAGAACATTTAAGAATAGCAGATACTCATGCAATGCCACCAGTTCTTATAAATAAACTAGTAACTTTGATAAGAAGATAAAAAGTGAGTAGGAAAAAAACAGCCTGTTCCTTTGCAGGGTTGACTTCATCAGTCTGCAGTGAGTTACACTGAGGCCTTATTGTAAAAGCTCTGCTGAGTAATGGAGGTTCTAGTTATATTAGCTGAACTTTTAAGTTGTATTCAGAAATAGAGTAGGAGAAATAGAGAAGGAGCCCTGTATGTGTATAGTGTGTGTGACTCAGGTTGAAAGCAGGGGAATAATTTGTTTAGGTAGGCAACTTTATTTCTAGAAAAAGTACACTTAATTCTAGATATTATCTAAGCCAGTAAATCTCAGAATTTTACACACACGCACACACGCACACACACACACATACATAGTATTTTGCATACATAAATGTATTTGTGTGTGTGTGTGTGTGTGTGTGTGTGTGTGTGTGTGTCTTGTATGTGTATAAGCCTGTCGTGAGATAAAATGTATTTCTTATTGTGGAACTCATGAGGATTTAAAAGCCACTAATTTAAGCTAAGTTATGTGGTTGTATGATTAATCTTCCATAATATAATCTTAATTTTCTTTGGGGATTAAGAGATGAAAAGAACACAGTATGAAACAAATTCATACACCAGGTGAATCCAGGGTTATTAACTCTCCTATAATAAAAAACTAGAACAAGTTGAAAAAGAATACACACCCTTTTAGATTTGCTCTTCATTTCACTACAGATATTTTAATGGAGAAAATTCTTAATTGTTTTCACTTACAAAAGACCCGAAAACTCAATTAACTAGTTTCCCTCTGTCTTTTAACTCATTGTGTTTGGTATTATGAACTGTGGTCATCAGTAATAGGACACAGTTTTATTTTTTTAAAAAAGTAGGTTTAGTGCTGATAGTAAATATACATATAATTTAGAAAATTTTAATACTTTTGAAAATTGATAGTGTAGACTTGATAAACGTGCTGAGGTCTAGTTAATGCTGGATGTTGGACTGATTTCTTAGACTTCAGATAGTGTCTTATGGTCTCTGTAACAACTGGGCTTGTGACTTAAAAATAACATCGTTCTCCTAAACAGCCATTGGACCCCACTGGTTTTGAATGTGCCCATACATAGTAAGGGGATGTGGTCATTTTCTGTAGAAAAACAGGGAAGGTCTTTCTTAACTGTCAGGACACATCAGGCTGATCTTCCAAGGAACAAGTTACAATGTGGTTTAGGTTGCATAGTGATAATCACAGCTTGGTAAATTACAAAAGGGGGGGGGGGTGCTATTGAGAAAGATCTAGTATTTATCAAACTTGAATTACTGCTCCAGGTCACAAACTGGTAACTAATTTGTCACAGTCATTGATGTGACATTTAAAATATGGAATAATCTGGTCACTGATGATTTGCTGATGTGATGCTGCAAAGCCGAGTGATCTTTTTCATTCTGAGTAGCTGGCTAGAAATGCTTGCATTGCGGTTGTGTGTGTCCTTCCTCTATCTGTACCCCAGCCTCTTCTGCTTATTAGGCATGTGTCAGTAGGATACCAAGAATCCTTGGTATTGTTTAATATGGCACAGAAAAAAAATAATGGTTTGCTATAATAAGGGCAACAGTATATCCCCCTTTCTTTCTCCCCCATGTGAGTACAGGCCTTAAAGTCAGAAGGAACAGGACTCAAATCTCTTCTTTGCCATTTATTGACACTTTGATCTTAAAGAAATTTTGTAATCTCTCTGGGCTTCAATTGCATCATCTCTAAAATGGAGAAAAATATTTCCTACTTCATTTCCTTTAATAGGTTTTGCAAGATTTTAATAAGATAAATAATATGGTATTCCTGTCACTTAATAAATATTGTTGCTATTATATTTGTCACAATACAAAATAACATTATTTTAGTTATGATTCCTAAAATCTTTAATATATTCCTTGTTTACTGCAAAATGTGTCATTTGGGCCCAGGCTTGTTTCTAAGTTCTGCTCTCTGAGTATTCCAAGTACTTACCGTATCCAGGGTGCATAGTGACCAAAGACATGAATTTATGACTTTGTGACTTGGAGTATTTGTAATCTTTCAAAGAGTTGTATTTTGATGCCTTTCACTTCATGATAAAAAGCAATAAGAATATAAAGTATGTTATGTGTGTACTTGGAGTTGCCATTTACATACCTGGGTGTCATCATTGACTAAACAAAGTGATATTCATACAACATTTGTTTGACAGTTATATTAGTAGGAATGGTAAGTGGAATCAAAACACAATTTATCGAATTCTTTAGATTTTTAGAAACATAATAAAAGTTCCATGTTGTTTTTCTTCTTTAATAGATGGGCTTAGGTCATGAGCAAGGATTTGGAGCTCCCTGTTTAAAATGCAAAGAAAAATGTGAAGGATTTGAACTGCACTTCTGGAGGTAATGTTTTGAAGCTACAGCATTAGTAACGTACACTCTGGCAGAACTTCCACAGATGGTGTGAGCCTGCATGTTCTCAGGCACAGTCACTAAGTTGCAGATCTGTTATTTTCTGAGGCAACAAAAATACAGTGATTATGTCTTCATTTCATTATGTTTGATTGAGTTAATTGAACCATAAGAACTATACTTAAAGTTGTTTATTTGCTATTTTTCAGATTTTCTCTGAGTCTAAAATGCTGAATATGCTTTTTCTGAGTGGTAAATAAATTTGGGCTGATTCTCTAGGACTATTTATTAATAATTATTCTTAACAGTTGCTGACTTTTCACATCTCATCTCTCTGCAATCAGTGATAAATATGAAAACTGAATTGTACATTCATATCCTAGTTACCAGGAAAAAAAAATGTTTAATTTTGGTATCTTCAGAATTTCCAGCAGCAAATTTGTTTTTCAAGCACTTCACTTTTTTTTTTTAAAGAAAATAAAAACATTTTATTGCCATTCTCTTAGTGTGAAAAAGTGCATGTATCCTCACGATAAGGTGAGTGGATCAAAAATGTGAATGTGAAATAAATTTTGTATGTTTTTTTTTGAAGTAGTGTTGTATATCATGTAAATCTAAACCAGTATTTGAAACATGTTCTTATGAAGAACATAAATGTTCTTAATAACTGTCAAGACCATGATTGTAATTCACATGTATTCTCGCAGTTAGTTAGAATCAGCCTACTAGAAGGGAAAAAGAGAAAAAAATCAACTATACAATATTAGAATGTCAGCTGCCTTGTAACAATGAACATTTAACAACTACTTCTGTAATACAAATTTTCTTAGAACTCTCCAGAATAGTTTCATCAGCCATTGTAGTTATGTACAATGTAAGTTAAAAGAGAATATAACAGGTTATTATCTGGGATGTTAGGTTCTTTAAAAGCTAGTGTATTAATAAGTCTTAAGAAGCGAACACAATTGTTCTAAATAGTGAAGGCAACAGGAATCTCAGTCTTCCCAGAAATGATGATACATTTCTTTTAGAAAGCTAGAGTTTTCTAGGAAGTTTTTAAAATTACGACTTAAGTAGTTCTCCTACGTGCTGCATTGTAATACATCTGCCATGTTCTAAAAAGATAATATCACTGAACACAAAATAGTTTTTGTGGATTAGAATACAGTTGTCCCTTAGTGTCCAGCCCCTGCAAATAGCAAAATCCATGGATGTTCAAGTCTTTTACTTAAAATGGTGTAGTGTTTGCATATAATCTACACACCCATATATATTTAGATTACATGTAATACCTAATGCAGTGTCATCACTGTGTAAATATTACATTGTTTAGGGAAGAATGACAATTTGTAAAAGTCTATACATTTTCAGTACAGATGTATTTTTTCCCCAAAATATTTTCCATCTGTTGTTGGTTGAATCCATGGATATGGAACCCACAGATAGAATAGGACACAAAAGCTGATTGTATTTCGCATCTTAACTCTGCACACCACTTTCTCTTGTGCCAACCAGTTAACTTTGCAGAGGGCTGCAGTGCCCTCTGCTGGGCATAATTTTTACTTTATGACTTTAAAATAATCTTTTTAGCTCAATTATGCAGTCGCTAGAAACTGCTAATGCGATTTTTTAAGCTCATTCTTAAGAGATAATCGCCTTTCCTCTATAGCAGAACTTTAGCTTATAGTAATTTTCATTTGGTATATATTTTGCTATTACAGATCACTGTAATCTGATATTTTTCAGATTAAAAAAATGTCAATAAAGAGCATTTCTCTGTGGCATGAAGATCACCTTTTTATTTTAGTTTTATCACACAGACTTAATAAACTAGGTATAGTCTGGGAATCTAAGAGCATAAAACACCTGGACCTTGGCCTCAGCCTCACTGGCATTGATGTAGGCTGTGCAGATGGTGTTTCTTAGTAGTTCTAAGTTTCTGTCATCTTTCTGGCGTGACTCCAGGCTCATTTTTCCATTAGGATTCTTGATCATTCCCTGACTTTTTCATCATAACTGAAAGACCAGAGGGTGATGCCTTTGACCTCCAGATGACCTCCAGATGCAGCCATTTTTTAATAGTCATTTGAAGTAAAATATTCTGTACTAATCATATAGAACACACAGAACTGCCCTGGTTAAGGTGAACCTGGAGTCCCTGCCCATGTAGCCTTCCTCCTCCAACATTATATAATCTTTAATTTCTAGAAATTCTTAGAACTTCATATTTACAAAATAAGAGTTAAATTAGCCTCCATGTCTTTACCAGTTGGCCTTCCACAGAACTACAAGGATAATGTGTTGAAAATGGGTATTGTTATATATTTAAGAGTTTAAGAACCCTCGGTTTCCCCTGATCTTAATCCTTCAGGCAAAGTTTTTGCCCCTTGATGGCAGACCTTAGCATTTCACCTCTGCTTGCTTTTCCATCCTCTCTCACTTCTCTTCTAAGCACCATGTGCTTTAACTGCTTCATGCTTGCTCTTCCCTGAAATTACTGTGCCTTATTGCATGTTTGCTTTGCTTAGACAGAACCTTCCTCTCACCACCAGGATCCAAAAATATCTCAGATCAAGGACTACCTCTAAGGAGCATTCCTTGCCCCCTGTATTAGTCTGCTTGGGTTGCCATAACAAAATACTATAGATTTGGTGGCTTAAACCTGAATTTGTCTTCCCATAATTCTGAAGACTGAAAAGTCCAAGATGAAGTGAGACATTAGAAGCTTTGAGGGATAGAGAGAATGTTTAGCTTGATTTTTTTTTTTTTTATCCAGGGTCTCAAAAAATTGGAATCAAGGTATTGGCCAGGATAGGCTTTTATCTCGAAGCTCAGAGAAGAACATGCTTCCAAGTTAATTCCTGCTGTTGGTAGCATTTGATGCTTTGTGTCTGGGGGATTGAGGTACCTGTTTGCTTCTATAAATCACTCACATTCCTTGACATACAGTTCCCTCCATCTTCAAAGCCAGCAGTGCTTACAATCCTTTCTGTATCTCTAATCTCTCTGGACTTCCTCTTCTGCCGCCAGCTAGAGAAAGAAGTCATGCTTTTTCAAGGGTTTGAGTGATTTGATTAGGCACACCTGAATAATCTCCCATTCACCATATAAAGTAACATAATCTTGGGAATAATGCCAGGAGCAAAGGTCAGGGACCACATAGAATTCTGCTTTCCACAGCACTTTATGTATTGTTTATACCTAATTCCTCCTAATACACATTTCATGTATGACTTAGTATTATTGTATAGTATAGATGGCAGAGCTGAATTTGAATCCAAAGCTTGCAAAACTTCCCTATCACCAACTTTCCATATGGCAGATTAGAAACGAATGCATTTTCACTTTCATGACCAATGAACTTTGAACTTCACCAGTCTGTCTTCTCTGAAGTGATTTTTGTGACATAGATATCCTTATGGACAATAGAGAGGTCCTTTAACTGTACTTCTTCCATATTCCAGGATTAGGAGATAGAGGAAAAAAAATGTTAAGGGAGCCTGATTCCTACCCAGTAAGAACTGCTCTCTATTGGGTATGCTTCCAAGATAATTGTTTATGAAATGTCTTATTAACCCAAGATTTCAAGGAGTTTATACCCAATTATTTAATATTGAAGGTTTAATGGCAACCACAGATTATTTATCATTATAAGTAATAGAAGTATTGTTTTACCTTACCTGTATTTAATCATTCTTCCAATAAAATAGTTGCATTTTACAAAATAAAGTATTACTTGATTACAGCATATGTCTTTTCAGAATTTCTATTTGGTTTAGTGCTGGCCGAAAAGTAAAAATTCCCCACCATAAATGGATTAATACTTGTGTTGAATTCTATAACAGAGGCCCACACTCAAGTCCATATATGTATATCCCTGTTACAAAAGGGCAGCTTCCAGCCTTCTTAAATTACGGTTTGTAACAGTGCCATGGCCTTCCTTTAAATCACTATGACTGCTGGCTGCAAGTCAGAGCACTCTGGTTTCTGCTACTAGCCCTGGAAAAATAATAATTTTTATGAATAGTGGTACCAGGAAAAAAAAAAAAAAACATTTCTCTTTCTGAAGGCTGAAGGATACCTGCTTGACTTCTTTTAGCTTGAAGCTATAAATCTCTGTATTTTTCTGGGGCAGTACTTTGGGTAGTTTGGTTCTCTCTCCCTCAGATTTAACTCAAGAACTCTCAAGTTGTTACATAAAGTTTTGAATATAGAATTTTGGCTTATTATGCCTGTTAATGTTAGTGTGTATGTGTTTATTAAGCGCAAAACTTGCTGTACAAATAACTTTTTAGTATAAAGATTCTCCTCCCCCATACCTTAGAACTTCCCCGTCTATCTATACAGCTTTTTGAAAAGTCAAAAAAAGGGGCTGTTTTAAAATAACTTACTTCTGAATCCCTTGTTCTGCTACCTCTCAACTCCCACATACAAGACACTGTAGACCAAGGCCACAAGAAAAAGATTTTAAAAAATTTTTTAGACTAAATACATTGTAATAACATTTCCATGGTGGATAACTCTTAACACCTGGTCCTGAGTTTATAGGTTTCTTTCTCATTTAGTGGTTCGTAGGTGGCTCTTTTCATTGTGGAACTGGAACTTCGGTGTAGGGCAGTGGAAGGATGTGCTGCTGCAGTGGGGATGGCTACAACTCAACGAAACCTTTGACCCCAAGTCAGATTCTTACCAGCACTGGTTCCACAGCTCACCACATGAAAGTGAGGGTACAAAAGAGGCTACACTGTAGTCCAGATTTAAAATTGTTAATAAATCTATTATAGGTTTTCCCTACTTAGAAAACTGATAATTGGGCATGGTATGACTTTTTAGTGGTTTCTTTTTCCCTCATCTCTGCTGCTGTTGACTTGTTGCTTTAATCTGTTTTACCTGCTTAATAAATATATATCGGGTGAATAAAGGGGTGAGTAGGGAAACAGTCTTCTTCAGAATATGAGTCCTTCCAAGGATGGCCAAGATAAATAATAAAACAGTTGTAGGGATGGATCTTATATCATTGGTTAGTAGAACCCTTTATATTTAACACTTTCACAGTAAATATAATTTATTTAAACATGCTACAGTTTTTCATAGTTCATGTTTTAGAAACCAGCAGGCTATTTCCTTGCTGTGTCTTTTACTGTTGGTTTTTTAAAATTCTAAAACCTGACTCTTCCCTAAGTCCATTATTCATCACATATCCTTGATCCTTTAGGCAGTTGCTTTACTAATTACCACCATGCATGCCATTAAGGATCTATTGGGAATTAAATTGCCACGCCCACCTCTTTTCCCTCAAGAAGGTATAATTTTTTTAACTGATCCAAAAGCAGTGTGATAGTTTGGTAAATAATTCTATTATTTTTGGAAACTGAACAAAAATAAAGACCATACTGTATAATATGCTCCTTTCCACTAGATGGGAGTATTAGATAACCAAATGTAAGACTTTTTTACAGCTATACTAATATGATAATTCTTCAACAAATTACCAAATAAAGATTCCTGGCTATTGTGTGTACAAGGAAAGTAGTTTGCCTCTCCATGTTCCCATATCTCTCCATCTCTCCCTCTCTCCCTCTCTCCCTCTCTTTCTCTCTTTCTCTTTCTTCCCTTCTTTCCCTCTTCCTCCTCTATGTTTACAAGTCAGATCTAATATTTTCCATTTCTATACTGAAAAGAGTTCTAAGAAAACAAAAAATATGATTATTTGATAATTTATTATTTGGCAAAGAGATTTATTTAAGTATTTAGTTGTTCATTTTTCTTGTTTTTGATGTAGAGAAATCCCATGATTCATATGAATTTTAAATCCAAAAAACTTACCCATCATGTCCCAAATTTTCAGTTCTGTGAATATTTTAACAAACTTGACACAGATGTATTAAAATAGATTGGAAATCATCATCTGGGGCTTTTCTTTTTTTTATCATCAAAAATAAATAGGACACTAGAACATTGTAGTTCTTTTACATATATAAGCTATCCTAGAAACAGGACATTTGCAATATGATATCCTTTCACATACTGCACAGTATACAAAGAAGTGACATTCTTGCCCTGTTCAAGAATTATTTTTGATAACTAGAAACAAAACCCTTCAAACAGGGTTACATTTTTGACAATACATTGTCCTTTTTGCACAACATGACTGATTTTGACATTGTCATTCTTAACATTTGAGAATAACATGGCTTCTCATGTCAAATCTGATATCAGCTTGGACAGCAGCAGGTTCAGGAGTGCTACTCTTTCTTCCTCCTGATGATTTCTTGAATTGCATTGTTTTAATATGCTAAGCAGATACCTTTTGAAATCCAACGAATTTACAAGATCTTCTCCTTGTTCACAGACTTATAAATAATCCATGCATTTGCAATACACATATCAATTACTTGAGTAAACAGAAGCCAATGCCATTTTTTACCTCTATTGGAAGTGAAATATTTGAAAATCAACCAGTTGTGTTGATCCACCCCACCATTAAAGTTGTTATATAGCTACCTACTACCTTTATTGAGACACATTGACTCTATTGTTTGTTTTTTCCCATTGTTGAACTGTGCCAAGTGGTTCCACTGTAGTTCATCCCAACAATGACTATTATTTAATCATTTTATAATGAGAATTTCATTTGTGTCCAAATCTATAATCTTATGACCCTCTTGTTTGTTTTATTCAACAATGCTGGTTTAAGAGGGTACTTTATTTTCAAACCTCATGATACCTACAGTATGGAATCCAATATTTTGAATGTATACCAATAAGTCATAACCAGTAAATAGGAAAAAACAGTGTGGTTAGGATTCTCTGCCACTTCAAGTACATGTAGAACTACCTTCCTCCCAACTGAAAAATCCTCGTTGGGCCTTTCGAGCACTTTTTCCAAAATACAACATAAGTCAAGCAACAGTGCAGCGCACTGCAAATTACTATGCAGTACATATTGTCCCAGTGTCTTATCTTGGAATATTGATAATTTGAAATACAGTGCATTCCTCAAGATAAAATGATAACCTTGTTCTAGAAAATGGTTTAATTAATTAATTTCTTATATTACATATTCACCTATTACTTTCTCAAAAGAACTCTAGAAACATAGTATTTATTTTCAAAGTTATCATAAGCGGTATATTTGCTCAATTTAAGATTTGTATAGGCATCCTGCCTAACACAATAGAACATAGTGAGTTAAACTCTTTTAGTGCTTAATGCATTACAGTTATGTATAGTCAGTCAGTATACCTGTGAATAACTTTTTCCTTCTACACTTTGTCTAGGAGGCACAGGTGATCTGCTTAACTAAGATGCATATGTATTGTTCTCTGGTGCCCAAAATTGCATTTTCTGCCAGGCTAGTTTTGGATACTGGATTTACATATTGTTGTCTGCTTGATATCTTTATAATCTCATAGGCATTTCATACTTATCAATAATTTAGTTTTGAAGATTTTTATCAATCTTCCCCATTCCTTACCACAAATCTTTTGTTCTTTTTATTATGTTCATAAACTAAATATTCCTTCAATCAACATACTTATCTCAAAAATCTGTGCTTATTTTTTGAAAAGCCATCACTACATCCAAATCTGACACAAAGTTCAGTTTTATATTCAAGAAGATCTAAAATCTATTCATTTCCACCATCAAATACCCTATTCCAAGCTATAATCCATCTTACCTGGACCACAACATTAGCCCATCTGACATGTAAATTCCATTCCTGAAATAGCTGTTACCAAGAACCTGTTACTAAGAACCACATTTTCGCAAATTGCATGCACAATTATCATGTTACCTGGTCTCTCTTCTTCCATATATGTTCTATCCAAACCCATTTTCCATGGGGCAGGCTTTGCAATATTTAAAATTATAGTTATAATATTGTCGAATCACCTAAAAGCCTTCAGTTTCTTATGATTGCTTGTATAATGAAGGGCCAAATTCCTTGATGTGTCCTACAAGCCCCTCCATGAGCTCATGCCTGCCTACTTCTCTGGTGTTGTTATCAGCCATTGTATTTCATTATAGTCATACCAGCCTTCTCTGGTTGTGGGACCTAAGGGTTTTTTCTTTCTAATTCAGGATTACTGGAGATATTCCTCTTTTCTACCAGAATGTTGGGAGTGGGTTTTTTCTTTCTCATTCTTTCCCCCTTCCCAAATACACACATGCATACAAAGTTCGCACCTATGTTTTTACACATCCTTCAGATCTCTACCTAGATGTCACTTTCTTAAGGAGTCCTTTCCTCACCTAGTTCAAATCAAAATTGTACTGTCTCAAGGTAACCTTTATTTATCTTTCCTGTCACAAATGCACTTTATAGGAGTGTGTGTATGTGGGTAAGAGAGATTATTAATGTCTCTTTCCCCACTAGCAAGTTCTCAAAGGTCAGAACTAGGCCCATTTTTTTTCAGTGTGTACTAGTATCCCTTGTGGAATTTAAAGAAAGAAAAAAGGAAGGGAAAGAAGAAATATGGAAGGGAAAATGATAGGAAAGGAATGGAGAGGAAAAGAAATTGGAAATAAGACAGAAAAAGAAATGAGAAAGGCTATAAACCTAAATAATATTATAGACTTTGCTAAAAAAAAGTTATCAATCTCCCTCTCACTTAAAAAAAAAAACTTGAAATATTAACATGCAGTAAAATTTGAAATCCTTTGATGTGGTAATTTTTTGGTGGCTTTATTTATTTACTTATTTTGGTGAGGATGCACCCAGTGAGTTTGCCCTCAGACCTGCCTCCTTGATCTTTCACTTTTTAGCCATAACCTCACTTATTGAAGTTTATAAAGCAATAGTAGGTTTTTCATGTTTCCTTCTTTCTTAAATTTATGGATACTTATCCCTTCCCTGTAAAAAAGGGACTTGCCTTTACATACCATTATATTGCATGTGTTTAAAAGTATTTTGTGAACTATAAATGTATGCAAATACTTTATTATTGACTAGTTGTACTTTAACACTTCCTACTTGTTTCCTAAATTATAGAAAAATATGTCGTAATTGCAAGTGTGGCCAAGAAGAGCATGATGTCCTCTTGAGCAATGAAGAGGACCGAAAAGTGGGAAAACTTTTTGAAGACACCAAGTACACCACCCTGATTGCAAAGCTAAAATCAGATGGAATTCCCATGTATAAACGCAATGTTATGATATTGACCAATCCAGTTGCTGCCAAGAAGAATGTCTCCATCAATACTGTTACCTATGAGTGGGCTCCTCCTGTCCAGAATCAAGCATTGGTAAATAATAGGGGCATGAGGAGTCTCTTTATCCAAGTTCCGGGACTATTATTTAGAACAATTCCTTTACTGACCTAATCAGCCTCACATAACTCCCACATCTATTACTTCTCTGTGACTTTTATTACTTTGACTTCTGACCCCTATTAGAATCTTTTGAAAATAAGACTAAACCCCTTTTGCAATTACTTTGACTACCTAGATATGTTTTCTCTTTTAAAGAGTGGTCTAACAATCTTAATAATTACATGAAATCAGATGTTTTGTATCAATCTAGTAACTCCTCCACTCAAGTAAATTAAGATTTCTTGTAAGATGATAGAAGATATCTAAAGAATAGAATTTCCGATATTGTTAGAACTGAACAAAAAATGTTCAACATTATATTTCTTTTACTGTGTAAGGCCGAAAATTGTGAATTTGTATCAAGCTCCTTCTACTATCAGGACAATTAGGTGAAGCGTTTGGAAGTCTTTTAGGAATTTAGTTATATCATTAAAGTGGATCGCATGATAACATCACATTTTATGTGATAAAAATGTTGCTGACCATTAGACCATTCTGATCAAGTTTGCCTAAAGTTTGTGTTCTTTTTCAATTATATTTAGCACACATAAACAGTAGTAATCCAAATATTTTTACAAACTGAAAAAAAATTAATTTCATTGATAAAAATGTATTTATTACCCAACAAAACCATTTAGCTAGCGTACCATTTTTTTAATGTGCTAGCATCTCAAGATACTTGTACTATGAGGGTAAACTGCTAACACTGGATAAAACCCACTTGTTTCTTAAGTAACTTGCTTCTTATATGTGTTATAGAAGATTGCACTGCCTAGTCACCAGGACTTATCCCTTTTAACATTGGTCCCTGTCATTCAGGCTAGGCAGTACATGCAGATGCTGCCCAAGGATAAGCAGCCAGTGGCAGGCTCGGAGGGGGCACAGTACCGGAAAAAGCAGCTGGCAAAGCAGCTCCCTGCACATGACCAGGACCCTTCCAAGTGCCATGAGTTATCTCCCAAAGAGGTGAAGGAGATGGAACAGTTTGTGAAGAAATACAAGAACGAGGCTTTGGGAGTAGGAGATGTCAAACTTCCCTGTGAAATGGACACTCAAGGCCCTGACAAAATGTACATTCCTGGCGGGGACAGAAACACCCCAGCAGCAGCAGGGCCCATGGAGAACAAATCTGCAGAGCACAAAAAAACACAATATGTAAGTAGAATGGTCACATTGATTACCCGGTTAGTATATTTTACAGGTCCTTTCCCTTTCTTAGAATTTTTTTTGGTGGGCCATTTCTCTGTTTCCAAAAGGAATAGATAAATGGTAAATGAAAATTCAATTTGGACTTATTTTAGAGTCATTGTGTTTGAAACTTCTGTCTAAAGCCATGTTTTCTGGTCATCTGTCACCAAGGATAATCATGAATATTATGTATCCACAGTAGTTGACATTGGCGTCTGCTTGAATATAATATGCCAAAACAGAATTGTGAAATTATGTTATTTGCTTATCTCGTCCTATAAGAATAATACATACTTAGGTTAATTCACTTTTGCTTGTGGGAACATGCCTAAAATTCGTGATTAAATTTATGTGGCAGTATCAACAAGCGTTTCTATTTTAAGTTGCTTCCAGAGAAGGAAGTCTTTGTCTAATGACTTGAAGGTAGAAAGAAGGCAGGTATGACACAAATGAGCAAAGCCTTAGAACCAAACTTAATGGAACATATTTTTCATAGATCCAGTTGACACATCAACTAATAAGCTTCAGTCCTGAAAAAAAATTACTAATAAACTCTTAATGTAATCATTTTTTAGAGAATTCATATAAAATTGAGGTGAAAATTACTATTAGCTTTTTTCCATAAGTGACTTTAATTCAGGAAACAATGTTCTATTACACATAGGGCAAAAAGGCATAGCTTTGAACAGCCTAAATTAAGTTAAAAGACTCCATTTCACAGAAATATTAATACCTTATTATCTAGAAAGACTAGTTAGTAATTTCAGTAGATATTATTTCTCTTGAAATCGTTGCTCTGAATTCCTGCTGACACTGATGAGGAAACTATGTCTTTTGATGACCAGATTGTTTTGGATGCTTCTCTTTTAGTCCTGCTATTGCTGCAAACAGAGTATGAAGGAAGGTGACCCAGCCATCTATGCTGAAAGGGCTGGCTACGACAAACTGTGGCACCCAGCTTGTTTTGTCTGCAGCACCTGCTGTGAACTCCTGGTCGACATGATTTATTTTTGGAAGAATGGGAAGCTATACTGTGGCAGACATTACTGTGACAGCGAGAAACCACGATGTGCTGGCTGTGATGAGGTTTGTTCTATGGGGCCACCTGCATATAGGCTCCCCTTGCCCCCTGTGGCTGTTTTACTAGAAGGCAGCAGAAATTAACCAAACATTGATTGCTTCATTTACATCTAGAGAAGTTTAATGAAAGAAACTTTCGACTTCATGCATTCTGGATGTCTGTCTTACTTGTGTTTACTGATGAAAGACTGTTTAGAAACAAAAAATTGATTTGGACTAAGTGAAGCACAAATTCAAGTTTATTATTTTCAAACTTTAAGTCCCAAGAAAGTATTTGATCTGCTTGTAGATCTAAATGCCTTGTTTAAAGAACCTACCTTTGTTTGTTATCTGTAGCACAAAGAAAAATGCCTGACTCATCTTATTTTTTAATCTTCTTCCCAGCTTATATTCAGCAATGAGTATACCCAGGCAGAAAACCAGAACTGGCATCTGAAACACTTCTGCTGCTTTGACTGTGACAACATCCTAGCGGGGGAAATATATGTAATGGTCAATGACAAGCCTGTGTGCAAGCCGTGCTATGTGAAGAATCATGCTGTGGTGAGAAGCCTTGTAGGGCTATGGTTGCTTCAGCCTGCTGAGGGCCTGAGTTTATGCCTCTCTTAAAGCCTTTCATAAATGGGAGGCAGATAGCACTCCTCTTGTACAGAAACCATGTGGTTCCTATCACAGGGTGTTAAAATCCAGGCAGTTCCAAAACAGTACCTGCATTGACTACAAACAACCTCAAAATAGTTCATTCTACCTGTGTGTTTACAGTGTAGTTTATAAGTGCTGCTAGATAATAAAACCCTCATGGAAAAAATATAATCCTTAATGGAAATAAGATTGATTTATTCTCCTGGGTTCAGGTTAGATTACACTTAAATAAATGTTTCTGGCAGCTGTTCATAACTTGAGCTCTCTGAACATGTGTGGTTTCTGTTTGTTATTGGACCACCCACTAAAACTTTGTTTTCGCTACCTGGAGATTGTACAGTGCCTGTTTTTGTTTTTGTTTTTAACCCTCTTTGAATTGATTTAGTATAGCAAAATTTAGATTTAGATTTATTTCTGTGACCCAAACATTGTTACTTAATGTGAGCGTATAATTTTTCTTGCATATACTCTGCTTCCACAGAGTTGCTATTGTATAATGGCCAAGAGATAGGCAATGTAGATAAAGGGTAAAAAGTTGACCATATATGGTAGAGCTTATAAGCCAGGAGTATCAGAATAGACTGTATTTCTTTATATGTAGGAGAATGTAATAGTTAAATGTCCCTGTAAGTCATCAGGCAGGGGAGACTCCTGCCTAAGGAATAAAATTACATATTTATATAGTTCTTATTTAAACTATAAATTGAAAAAAGATAGTGGTTTTGATGTCACTGCCAATTTTCAGCCAATTTGAACCTGTTGCCCCAGATATAGTCATTTGTTTTCTGTGAGCTCTGCCTCCTCATTGTATCTCAGCTCATTGCAGGTACAGCTATTCCATTTCAGACATTTGTTTTTTGTCACTTTGATTATCACAGTGGTCTCAAATCTGTCCCCCACTTCTGTTATTCATCTTGCTTCAAAGCCGTCTTCTATAATTATGGGAAACAATCTTCCAATGCAAATGTGATCACTATGCTTTTGTTTACTAAATCTGGCTCCGTCCTGCCTTTCCTGTCACTGTTATCCAGCCCAGATTATATATTTCCACATTATTATCTGCTTTCTTTAGTTCATACATTGTTCTTTGTCTTCTGCTCACTCTTACTGGTTTGTCTGGTATGTCCTCCTGTTCCTTGTTTTACCTGACGGTGCCTGCACATTTCTCTAGAATCAATCGAGGAGTTACCTTTTTTCATAACACCTTTCTTACTGCCTGCTCCAAGCTACCACCCCTTTCTCTCTGGCAAGATTCCATGTTCCCATAGAGGGGAGGGTATGTGAGGTTGTTGATACTTCTCACTCACCTGTCTGCCCCCACTAGACTGTAAGTAGCTCGCTCGAGAGATTGCTCTTTTATTTACACATCACCAGTGTCTACACTTGGGAAATGTTTAGCTGACTCGTTTTCTAATGTTTCTCATTTACTTTGACATCACCATGGACTTTCCTTTTACCTGGCAACAAGATGTTAAATCACTATGAGGTTTAATATATTTAGCTAAAAACATCTACAAGTATTCTTGCAACTGTTTCTCTGTGGAAGAGAGAGATCATAATAGTATTTTTTTTTTCTTTTTGTCAGATGTATAATATTGTTTTCCAGACTAGAACATAAACTTGCTGAGAGCTTCTTCTCTGTTCCAAATACTAGAACAACATAGTGGGTGCTTGATAAATATGAGTTGAATAAATGTTTCAATAGAGGAAAGTTCTTTATGCAACTGTTTTAAGCATTATATCTAACCAATGGAAGGAAAATACTACAGATAGAATTTTTTTAAATTTCCAAAATTATTTAATTTTATAATAGGCATCATTTCTTTAAGAAGGTTTACTTTCTCAGTAAGATATAACATTGACCTTTTCCTGATATTAAAATGAGCATATCTATCAATCATCTCAACAAATTCCATCTAACAACAAAGATTGCTGTACATGCATCTTGATGTATTATGTAAAATTTTGAAGATTGTTTAGTTCAGAGCATTGATTTGCTTAGGTCTTTTAATCTTAAATAAAAGAGAAGAAAAATATACACATTATTTTTAGACCTAAAGACATGTGCTAAACTCTAAACAGGACATTTCTGAGATAAAAATTACCTGGAAGGAAGAAAATGAGATATGCACCTAGTTTGTCTCTGCATAGTCACTAGAATTCCATGGCTACCCCAGGATTCACATCTATGAGATTTCACAGGACCCTCCTACCAGAGTGTATTACAAGTGTCACTAGCAGTTTCACATCCTGTATTCAAATAAAAGAAGTAGCTGGACCTGGTGGTGCACTCCTGAAATTCCAGCTACTTAGGAGACTGAGGCAGGAGGATCACAAGTTCAAGGTCAGCTTGTGAAATTTAAGGAGACCCTGTCTCAAAGGACTGGTGGTATTGCTCAGTGGTAGAGTACTTGACTAGCTTGCAGGAGGCCTTGGGTTCAATCCTCAGCACTGAAAATACAAACATAAAACAAAAGAATGGAAATTGAAGAAAATAAAGACTTTGAAATATGAGAGGTTTAAGAAGCAAATATAATGCCAGGAAGAAAGTGGTGGAGGGCATCATCTCCCCAAAGATTTCTACAGCACCAAGGCCCCTGGTGTATAGCAACTTTGAGATTTTTGAACAAGTAGGGATCTACAAATATTGTCTGGAATTATATTTAAGAGTTTGGTAAGAAATTATTAGTGATCAAATCGTTAGTAAAACTAAGTTTTATATAACCACAGACCCTAAATCCTTTATACCATTTGTGTATTTTTTTACCTAAATAATTTCCTTGATTCCACATACAATTAAATGGTATATTTTTTTCTGCAAAATGAAAATGTGTGTTTTACTTCATTATAAATAGGTCCAAAAATAGTACTACACAACTGAGAAAAAGTAGCAATTAAAACATTGTATGAAATAAACTTGTGTGAATAAGTTTAAAAATATTGAATGATTAATATAAAATATAGAAAACTATAAGATCACATTCTGAATGAATTATAAAGCTATAAAATTAAATATATGCAAAAGCATTTACTTATATAGTGCAGCTACAAATTAGGAGTATGCTTGTAATTATAGTATTGATCTTTAGTATATTCAGGAATAGTGTATCCATCATGCAAAGAAAGAATCTCCCTTGTTTTCCAGGGAAGACTGAGTTGATATAATTTGTAGATTTACAGAACTCTAATCTCTGGAATTAGAAGCAGTGTAGGCCTAAAAATTCTGGGAAATATATTGCAGGTCTGCAGTGACTATGTAATAGGCCTCCTTTCCCTGCCTAAACCTGTTTATTCACTTAGCAGCAGCCACATTTTAAAATCTTTTCAGCTAAGGAGGTTCAGGCTAAATGACCCTACTCAATCCACTCATTCCCACTCCTTGTCACTCAGTAATTCCTTAAGAGACTAGGATTAGTCACTATCATATACTGGACAATCCTGTTGGTTCTTGTTGTAAAATTCTTGACACAAAGACTTTATATTTTCACATTCATTGAAAACAGATAAAAAGCCACATGAACTTTCCAGTGCTTTAAAGGTATCAATAAGTTAGTTTTTATTTTCTTCCCATACATGTTCAATTAAGAAAATTATGTGTTGTGTGGATGCCATGTGTATGTGTACATCTTATGTATATTTGAGTATAGCATAATATTGAACGGTTTGGGGGATATAAGTATTAGTAAAATACAATACAATTAATCTAATACAATATTAGATTTACATATATTACAACTGATCTTATGACAGAACAGAAGCTAGTTAACCACAAGTTGTATTTTTAAAGCAAACTCATTATTCTCAACACTGTCAGTATTTTTAATTGAGTCCTTAATTACTTTGAACATGATTTTAATTCACTATCTAGGAATTAGTGGTGTTAATCTTCAGTGTGATAGTAAGACTGGTAAAATTACCATTTCAAAGCTTTTAATGCATGAGGAAATATCATCTCATGAACTTCTTTATAATTACTAATGTTCAGTCTAATAGAATACGTCAAAATGTACTGCTTTAGAACTTGTCAAGACTTACCACCTATAACACCATGGGGACATCTCCCAAGCAACAATGATGAATCTGGCCTTCATCTTCTACTTCTCACAGTGCTCAGCATTTATACCCCCATTAAAGGTTATTGACCTAAAAAGGCTAACAAGAAGATCACTCATTCTGAGTTGTGTATTTCGGAGGTGGTCATTCTCAATTTGAATTTACCATCTGAAGAAACATGTTCATTGTGTGAAAATATTACTGTCGTAGTTTGATCTCTCACCCTTTTCTCCTCACTTGTATTTTTCCTGAACAGGTGTGTCAAGGATGCCACAATGCCATCGATCCAGAAGTGCAACGGGTGACCTACAACAGCTTTAGCTGGCACGCAACCACAGAGTGCTTTCTGTGCTCCTGCTGCAGCAAGAGCCTCATTGGGCAGAAGTTCATGCCCGTAGAAGGGATGGTTTTCTGTTCAATAGAATGCAAGAAAATGATGTCTTAAGAAGAGAGAGCCAAGCAATATTGAGCATACCTATCCAAAGTGGTCTGCATTTCTACTGTAAAATGCAATTTGAAAAAAAAAATAATAATAAAGGGGGAAACAAAACTATAAAGAGAACCAGATTTTGTTCAGTATCTTTCTGTATTGTTTTTTCCTTAAATTTTTTGTCTCAACTTTAAAAACCTGCTTTAAGCATTTGATTTTTAAAATGGTAAATAACTTTAGCTTTCCAAATATAAAATCTTTGTGTTGGAAGCTTGGCTATAATTAACCTTCAAATCCCTATACCCTTGGTGCCAAACGCAGTATATTAAAAACTCTTAAAACTTAATTTCCTTAATGGAAAGATGAGCATTCATAGTTTTCTACTTCTTCTTTCCTTCATGTGTGAAGTGAAAAGGAAATTAAATTTGCCCTAATGCCAAGGCTCTATATTTGATGCACAGTTGATTCTTTTTGACAGAGAAAATAGAAATGCAGTGCAATATGTGGAGCTGGTATTTGAATGCCTATGCATTTGCTCTTTCCTGGTTCAGGCAGCGATGGCATTTTCTTTATTGCATTTCTGTGTATTTTATTTGCCCTGCCTCTCAGTATTTTCTTTGTAAACTGAAGCTCTCCATCTGTGGCCTTTTTATTATCACATATGACATAATGATATCCACACTTTTTAACTTTTGTAGATTTTTGTCTCGGGCATAAAAGCCATGCTACTCATTTATGTTGTTTTCAATCCAAAGAATATGTCATTTTTGTACACAGAAAACTATAACTTGTAATGATTGCACTTGCCTGTCATGGTTTGAATAAATGTTTTGCATGGTTTTCAGTCTTATCCAATGGATATACTGTCTTATGATACTTTTAAACCTGTTCGTAGATATAATGTCTTTGCCTATATACTTCCATCCTTAGGTATTTCTGATGTTATTTTTCCTTGTATAGTTCCATACATAGTTATTCACTATGAAAATTAAATGTAATGAATTATATGTGTATTATACAAAATAAAGTTTTGCACTTGAGTAACTGTCTTTTTTTCCCCCGGCCACATCCTTTTGAATAAAATAATCCTTCTGCAGTTAAGTGTCTGGTACAGTAGAGGGCAGTGTCTCCAAGGAGAAAAACTATTCAGAATAAAAGGTTCTGACAGAAGAGAAGAAACCAGACTTCATTTTAGAAGTCTTAGGAAGGGTTAAGTTTTATGAAATTTTAAATCAGGACATTTCAGTTATTTTCAGGTCATGCAAAAGTTTTATTTTTTTTTTTCTTCTAGAAAAAAATATTTTAACTGAAGTTGGGGAAACTTTTCCGGGAAATACTGACAATATTACTCTTATGCTTGAGTTGTAACTCTCACTTTCTTAAGAAATCCTTTTACGGCAACCTATTGTGAGAAACAAAGTAAATGGGAAACAGTATTCTCTTCCTAATAATCTAAGATGGTGAGTGCTTGCTTGCTTTCTTCAGTCTGAAGTATTTCTCTTACTGGACGTGGTACTTTTCTCTGACATAATCCCAGAATAATTTGGTTTTATTTTTTGTAGCTCACGTTAGATAGTGCTTCTCTTTATCTCTTGTACTCACACATACACATGTGTACATACAGATAGACACATTCTCTCTGCACCATCTCCAACCATGGAAAAGTTTTCTTTTGCAACTTGAATATGTGTTACCACACAGAAAGAAGTACTCTAATTCCGCATGCAATTTTAAAAGCTAATATTACAAGGGACTGGGTTTGTGGCTCAGTGGTAGAGCACTTGCCTAGCATGTGTGAGGCTTTCAATTTTATCCTCAGCACCACATATAAATAAAGGTCCATCCACAAATAAATTTTTAAAAATATTACAAATACCCACCATTGTGTATAAATATTACTTGATGCTTACCTTTTTTCCTTTATCTTAAATAATAATAGATATATTTTTCACAACATTTTGTGCATGAAGTTCAACAGTTTACCTTTCCCAAACGTGGCTAAGTGAGAATAAACGGAAGAAGAAATCCCTCACACAAATGACACGACTCTTGGCCAGCCTGGCCCCAGGCCTGAGGCTGAGACAGAATCAGGCTGCATTAGGGATATAGAAGCCCAAGAAATTTGACCAAATCCATCATTTGCTACCCAAAAGATTGCATGTATATTAGGCCATTTCTGGAAGAAATAAACTGCTCTGCATGGAAGATAATCTGGATCTGTGCATTTTATTTCTCCAAATGTAGATAATGTAGGATAACCTTTTATTCTAATTATTTCCCATGAATCAAATGATAGAAGTTTCATCAGAACCCCATATAAATTCTATTTTCTATTTTTATGTTTAATATGAGCATTTAACAACATCTGTGCAGTAAGCAATAGAGATCTTCACATTGGAAGGGAGAAAATGCCACAGTGCGGAACCATTGATGGCACAACAGAGAAGAGTTGTCCCATCTTGGATATTACAAGATACAATGATGACTTCTGTTTTTCCTATCCCCTGAACAGCAGTAGGTACTTGACAGAAAAGGGTTGGCTGGGGAAAGGGGATAATTCTCTCCTGAGATCCAGAAAGTTCAAAAGATTTTGACACATTAATTGCTGAAGCATATTATTGTGGTAATACATTTATAATCCTTATTAGAAGAATTAGCCCACATTAGAAGATTAATCAGGAACTCCATATAATCTGCACCTATCCTATTAATCTTTAAGTGGAAGAATTTTGCTTGGATATAAATTTCTGAGAAATCAGTGGATTTTGTTACTGCTCTTATGAAATCTGAGTTGCTCTTGAGACTTATTGGCCTTCATATGTTTTATGTTATCTTTTATCTTTTTTTCCCCTAGAAATGAGGGACTGAGGATTGTTTTTCCTTAATCAACTCTAGCTGAAACTTACGTGACTGAGAATTCAAACATATATTTCCAAGTCTGACTTCGAAGGATTTCAGCCCAATTTTACCAGAGATTCATTATTGACTCATCCTTAAGCAATTTCCTACACTTAGTGTTTAAACTCATCTGACTTCACCATGGTTACCAAAATGACACCGCCACCCAAGATCAGTATGAAGCCTTTGTCTCAAGATGCCCTGGCATATCTGAACTTGTCTTCTGGATATTCATTTAATTCCTTACAAAACTTATGACTCCATCATTGTCTCTAAATCAAAACACTTTACCCAATTTCTTACAAGACACTCTGTCCTTTACTGACCTCCAGTTATCTAACTGCTTGATGCCAACCTGGCGATTTTTACTGAATGTTCACATACATGATAAGGAACCACTGCACCTGGGGGACATGGGTGTTTTGAGCACAAAACATGAAAGACATTCTGGCTTAAGAGACTCATATTTTCAACAGATGTTTAAATAGCTTTGGCTAATTATTTTGTCCTTTCATAGGGAACATGTCATTGTAGTTCCTATTCATCTGACAATATATTTTGAAACACTCAAAACCAAATGGCATTAACCTTTTATACTTGTTTTGAATGGCATTTTATGCTGACATTTTTAAAGGCTGCTATTGATTTTTCTTCCATGATACTTTTCCCCAGAATATCTTGACCTTCAGACAATAAGAAAAGCAACTTGTACCCAGTTATCATTACTAGAGTCAGCCATTATTGAATACAGAGATGTGGAAGCCAATTTCTCCATACTTACTGACTGTGAGGGCACCATGGTATGATTCAAAGGAGGACTGGGTTTAGGAGTCTACACAGATACCTTCTGGTCAAGTCCTATTCTCCTCCTCCCCACAATTACAGCTGGGTAGGATGGAGGACAAGAGGGTTAAGAAAAAATAGACACAAGTGTTGGACATCAGTGAATATGTTGAGGTCAAGAATCGCAACAGAGAAAACAAGAATGGGGGTTGTTTAACATCAAAGAATGTGAAGGAGTGTTCTAGAATTTATAAAAGATGGGAACTAAGGTTAGAAATGGGTGGACATATCTGAGACCATGAACTATATTTCAAAAAGCTGTCATTGTTAGAAACAAACAAACAAAATAGTAGAAATGAAACTTGAGAAAGACACCAACCCCCACAGGTGCTGTGGAATGCCTACATGGGAGAAAAAAAAATAACCTCTACTTGAAAGTCGACAAAAAGAAAACAAAAACAAAACTTTGGTGATTACCAGGTGTCTGTTGCAGCAAGGAGATAAAGAGATTTTGAATACAAGGGCGTCTGCAGTTCACAGAAGTTGGATCTCAAAGGGTATAGAGGTAAAGTGAGTGTGGGAAGAGATTGGGTCGGATGAGGATGTTCTTAAAGCAGAACATAAACAGGGCTGGGAGGTATGCTGAGTTTAGTCCTATTAGTCTCCTAGAGAAAGGTCAGTAATTCAGAATGCTTTTGGCAATAAGTGACTAAAAACTAAGAATGGCTTAAAGACAAAATGCAGGCTAGCCCAAGTTTGGCAAGTTCGTTGGAATCCCTCTTTGCTGCTGTCCTCTTTGTGTGACCTTCCATTCTAAGGTTTGTCCAACATCCAAGCACCACTCCTTCACATGACAACACCAAAGTAAGAGGAGAATAGAGGCAAACACATGTTTACTCTCTAGATGAGAAGGAAAACTCTTCCCAGAACCAGCAGACTTACCCACACGTCCATGTCATGGGTTAGAGCTAAGTCACATGCTTTCATCCCCATCAAAGGCAAAAGGAAACAGAGTAGTCATGACTGATTTAGTCAATCATTCATACCCTGAGGACTGGCCATCTAGCTACCTAGGGTGGGGAATTATTTTCTGATATGGAAAAGGATAAATGACTGCTGGATTGGCAAATGACAGATACAGCAATGGTGAATAATCGTCTAGAAGCGAAGTCTACACCTAGACACAGTATGCACGTATGTGTGGTTCTGAAGTTTGGGGTTTCTTTTGGCTCGTGATGAGATGAGATCTTAGGCAGAAATCTACTTCAGAGCCAGCAATGATGTGGAGTCAGGATGACGTGGTTTCCTGACTGCCAAGCTGTGCAACCAGCCTACTGGTCCCTGGGTGCAGAGCAGTGCAGCAGGAGAATGGGCCTGGGTGGGTTGGAGCACGGGAGGCAAGCACAGCCTTAGGCCGATGGAGCCCACCATGCAGACATGCAGGTTGTGAGGCACTGTGTGCCAACGTGTGCTGACCTATCACCCTTCCACAGCCAGGCCAGAGTACCATGCAGATACCTGCTGCAGGAGCCCAGAACCTGCAAGCATAGAGCATCCACCAACCTCAACCTCCTTTTTTCTGACCTGCTGGGAGAAAATGGAAGTGGGGAAGACCCAAATGGAAGATGGAACTCAAGAGTTAACCAACAGCTTACTTCTTTTCCAAACCCTATTTAGCGTAAGTTTGCACCAACAGCAGTGACTCCAAGTGCCATATAAACCCCTAGACTGACACACTGGGAGGGAGAAAACCTGCTATCCAGTCCCCTGTCGCACTGCAAGAGTTCTGTTTGGTTTTTTCCTTCAACAAATCCTACTCATACACTCACTCATCCTGATACATGAATCTCATTCTTCAAATTTATAAGACAAGAACAGGGAAAGAAGAAATTGAGGGTGAGCTGCTGAAGTCTCTGCAACACTGGAGGGCATGGCTCACCATTGAGAGCTGCCAATTGAGAGCTGCCAAATTTCTCGGTAGCCGAGGTCTGCAGACTTATGCAAACCCCTCCCGCCAACGGAAGCCAGGAAACTCCAGTCTCACCTGCCAGCAGAAGCAAAGAATCGAGTTTTAAAACTTTGGTTTCAAGAGCAAGAGACAAGGTGATGACTTGGGTGACTGGTTAGGATTTATCTTGGGTTATTCCTCCCACCATCTCATTCCCATTTTTAAGTTTCAATCATTGTTATTTTCTCTACCAAATACAACCCTCACACAAGTGATAATTTATTCCATGCTGATTTATCTGACCATTTGAAACACTTATTTGAGTCTATCTCTGCATCTCCTTTACCATACCCAAACTTCTTTTCATAACCTTATCATTTCTCACCAGGTACACTGTAAATTCCTTTAAGGTCTTCTTGTCTGTAGTCTCACCCTTGTTCTAATTCAGTGGTTCTCAAACTTTAGTATGCATTAAAATCACCCAGTGGGTATCTTCCCCCACCCCCTTTTCTTGATGCTGGGGATTGTATCTGGGGTACTTCACCACTATGTTACATCCCCAGTCCTTTTTTTTTTTTAATTTTGAGATAGGGTCTTGCTAAATTGCTGAGGGTCTCTGTACATTGCTGAAGCTGGCATTCAACTTGTAGTCCTCCTACCTCAGCTTCTCAAGTTGCTGGGATTACATGCATGAATCACTGCACCCAGGTCTGGAGAACAGATTACTAGACCTCACCTGTGTTTCTGACTGCACAGGTGTTGGGAATGGCCCGAGGATTTGCATCCTAACAAATTTCCAGGAGATGATGATGCTAAAAGTCTGAATCTACACTTTGAGAAATATTGTTCTGATCCATTCTCTATTCTTCTACCAGAGTATCAGACAAAGGTGGCATTTCTATTCCCATTTAAAGCATCTGAGTGATCCAGCCTGTTTTCATACCCCTTCCACATTCACACGTTGCCATCTAGACATACCAAAATGTTTCGTGTCTTGAAGCTAGTAGCGTCTTTCATACCTCTGTGATTTTGCAAAGGTAGGTAACTTCAAAAAGTTAATCCATGGTCCTGTCTTATCCCAGGTTTAGGACCCATCCTATGTTCATGAAGGTCTTGACCTATACTACTAGCTTTCCAATATCATGGCCCCACTTAGTGAAGGACTACAATTGTATTCATTTTTATTTCCCTAGCACCCAATGAGGACATACCTCATCATATACACTGCACAAATGGCAAATAAGAAAATGAATTAAGCAACACCTAAATAAGCCATGAAATCCAGATTAGCAATTTCTAGTTGAGATGAAACTCATTTGTTCAACTTTCTAAGACATGGAGTAGACAAAGAAACATAGCTCTGTAGACATAGCAATTTAAAAAAAAATCAATTACTTCCATTGACAAAAAAATGGCAATACAAGGAACCAATCATATTACCCTCAACAATACTTAATAAAATTCCCCTTTCTCTTCTGCCTTTCTCCTTCATACCTCTAGCTGCTCTCTGCCCAAGTTTGCAGAACTCAATCCTACCCAATTTTTATTATCTTGCAGGTAGCCATCTCCACTTCTCCATGTTCCTTCATTTATTCGTTATTCTCATAATCAAACCATCAATATTTATTGAGTATTTCTGCTGTGTGTCAGGAACGGTTGGAGAACTGGGACCAAGGTAGAGAACAAAACAAGATCCTTGCCTTCCTGGTATTTTACCTTCTAGAGAAAAGAGACATGGTGTAAAGAATTCAACAAATCAGCAGTCCAAATGGTAGGTGGGAGAGACTCAAGGACAGAGGGTGTACAAATAACCAAAGAAGGACATAAAAATATTAGATCAAAAGGGACTGCATGGTACATGTAATGAAGTTAAAATTTTGTCACATGCACATATCACATTTCCAAGTTTTGGTAGACAGAAGGAATAAGACTGAGTGATTGCACAGTGTGGTGATCACAGTTAATAATGCATTATGTATTTCAAAAATTACTAAAAGAGTAGATTTTAAACATTTCACCACAAAAATGATAAGTATATGAGAAGAGGAATATGTTAATTAACTTGATAAAATCTTTCTACAGTGTATATAAAAACAACCCATTGTACCTTGTAAATACATTATTATTGTTGTTGCTGCTATTGTTGTTATTTGATTTTTAAAAATTTTCCTCTAAGTTTCCTGGCATTACTTTATGTTTTCATGTACGAATTGGGTTCCTTTATGATGGTCTTAGTCTAGGAACACTTTCATAAGAATTATTTTTATCCCACTGCCCAAGAAATCACTATCAGATCTTAATGCTAATACATAGCTTCACTCCCCAAAGGAAAACATAGATATTCTATCTGAAATTGAGAGTAAGAGAAACAACTGCAAAGTAGCTCCCCTCCCCTTTATCTGCAGGGGATACATTCCAGGGTCCCACCTCCGTGGATGCCTGAAACTGTGGATAGTAACAAATCCTACATATACTGTGTTTATCCTATACATACAGAAAGAAATGCACTGCCTTTTCTGTCCTAACTAAGCACTTTATGCTTTGTGGTCATAACTTTTGCAGTTTGAGGCATGACAGCAAAACTAAGCTGAATTTATTTTTCTTTCTACACAATGTCACAAATAGATTTGTTCTCACCATAGTTCTTAGCAACCTCAACTTAGGATGCTTTTCTTTCCTTACTAAGTCGGAAACTTTCACCCTTTCTCTAGAGGGAGCACTTTTGGATTCTCTTAGCATATCCATATTGCCATCATTACTATTTATAATGTTTTGGATTTGAAGTGTCCCCCAAAAGAGCCTATGTTAACACAGGAAATGAAATAATGAGATTATGAAAGCTAAACTCTAGTCAATGGATTAATCCTTTTATGGATTAATAGTATGAATGTATTACCAGGTGGCAACTCTAGGCAGGTAGGGCATGGCTGGAATAAGTGGGTCACAGAGGTGCTTACCTTGAAGAAAATATATTTTGTCCCTGACTCCACTTACTCTTTCTCTGCTTCCTGGCTACCATAAGGTGAGCAGCTTTCCTCTGCTACAACCTTCTATCATGGTGTTCTGTCTCACCTTGGGCCTAGAGCAATGGAATTCACTATGTATTAAACTTTTGAAATTGTGAGTTCAAAATAAACATTTTCTCCTTTAAGTTGTTCTTGTCAAGCATTTTGGTCACAGTGACAAGAAACTAGCATACTGCTCTTGTCCTTTGGGGCCATTATTAGGTAAAATAAGTAAGTGTCTCTTGAGCATAAGCTCTGTGATACAATGACAGTCACTCTGATAACCAAGACTAAATGACTAATGGGAAGGTGGGATTTACAGTGTAGATATGCTGGACAAAGGGATGATTCATGTCCTAGGTGGGACAGCATGAAACTTCATCACATATCTCAGAATGGCATGCAATTTAAAGCTGATTTGTTTCTAGAATTTTCCACTTAGTATTTTCAGACCCTGGTAGATCACTAGTAACTGCAACCACAGAAAGTTAAGCCATGGACAAAGGAGGACTACTGTATTTCATTTTTTATTTTGACTTTCAGGGAGCTGTGAGCAGAATCTGTCCCTCTGCTAATGTAGCAACCGTTACATTTCCAGACAACTTTGTTCTATGAGTTCTCATTTTGTCTGCTTCAAATTCTTTATGGAATTAGATCCTCACCTAATTAGGGGTCTTCATGGTTAGGATTACTTTTTTACCTTTTCCAAAGTAACAAAAAAGTTATTTATTTTAGATACACAGGAGGTGGATAGGAAGTATTCAGCCTAAGAAGGTACAGCCATCACCCTTCTCTCCATCTTACTCTCATCCAGATTCCTCTCTGAACATTGGCTCCATTTTTCTTTCTCTGTAGGCACATTTCTCTGTCTTCAGTGTACATGCCTAATAAAAGATGGGTGCCCTGAAATTTCTGCACTCACATGTTATAAATCCCATTATACCGAGAAGCTGACTAGCCTATTGGCTTGGATTGCAAAATTCTCCAGAAAGAAAACCAAATGGTTCCAATTGTTTCACACATGACAAAACAGTTTTACCCCAAGGGTAGAGTCGTGCAATCTAAGCACAATAGTTCAAAATCTCCCAAATGAATTTTATTTGCTTTTTTCAGGGTTTGGGGTACACAGTGGGAATGAGGGAAGTAAAACCAAAAAGACACTCTCCAAAATGACTACTATCATTGAAAATAGTAGAGAGTTAGGAGGATAGTATGCCATGCACTGGCCAGATGATCATCAAACTTACTTCCAGTGGAACTGTATTTTCCAGCGTTCCCTGAAGTTGTGAGGGGCTTTGTAATTGGGATTTTGCCAATAGGGCATGTGTCCTATTGGACACATGTAATGTAGTTCCCTTCCAGGCCATTACAACTCAAAAGTCCCTACAAAATGGTGGTGCCAAGAGATAAAGAAGCCTCTACCTTCCTCATGTCTCTTACTAGACCAAAATGTAAGCAAGAAATGTGTATTTATTGGTTTTAAGCCACTAATATTAGAGTTGTCTATTGTAGGAATTAACCTTCTCTAATGAGGGCAGACCATGTATTCATTCCACAAATATCCCTTAACTAGGCCATGTGTTACATTGTGTTATTGGGGAACTGAAGGTAAATAAAGAGAGACCTCTGTTCTCTAATCTTCATAGTCTCTTGGAGGAGATAGGCAGGTGAAAGAACATAAAAGTAATTAAGATCCATCCCAGACAGAAGATGATGGAAATGATCCCTCAAGTGGGATCCTGTGATGTTGGAATATCTTCTCTAATATGAGAAGTTATTTTCACTGTTTTCCTAGGTAAGTGGATGGATAAATAGAAATGCTGCAAAAATAGAATTTAAGAGATCTGGTCACAGTAGGATTGAAAGTCAGGGAGCAGAGAAGTCAATTGGAAGATCTGTGGGGACAGCAACAGGAATGGAAAACCCATTGTGTGGAGGAGGTATGATGAAAGGAAAATGATACTTGCATTAGATTATGTCAAAGTTAAGGAAAGTGGTGAGATACAGCAGACAATTTGGGACTGGAAATCTGATACTCAAGGAGAACATCTGGCTGGAGATATACGCAAAGAAGTCACTAGATAAAAGTTATATTAGCATCCCATGTTAGCTTTTCATAAAACATCCCAGTCTCTTATGGAATGTGACATTTCAAAGATACTTTTGAAATAATTTACATGTTACTCTAGGTCCAGATAAAGACAAGTTGAGTGTATTTTCTCTTTTCTGAAGAACCAAAACTTATACCAGTCACTTTGGTACTTCCACAATAAACATTGCAAGGTCTGAGAGCTTTAAAATTTCATAGCACCAAATTTACTAATGCTCACCTCATTGAAGCTGTCTCTGCACACATTACACTGCAAAGGATATCAAGGATCTGCTTATCTGACAACTCACTGCAAAAAAATGGTTGTGTTATTCAATGTTTAGTTGAGCAACACAATTCCTTATTTCCTCCCTCCCTAGGCAATGAACAAGCTTCGAAAGTCTCAGGTTCTAGTTGACAGGTTATTGGGGTTTTATCAACTACTAAGAAAAGTCATTTTTGTGTCTCCCTCATCCAACCTTGCAAATTGTTGTGCCCATTAACTTCATTTGCACATAAGCCATGCCACAGACCAGAACATGCCCCCCATTCCCTGCTTCCCTCCTCCTTTCTCCTTTTCATTAAAGGAAGTTCCATTAACTTCCTTTCCCAACCATTACTCCTCATCTTTGTTTAACTATTTGACATATTGCTTACTTACCAATTTATAGTTTCATTCATTCATTCATTAAATCCATCAAAGAAGAATAAAGCATTTACAGGAATCCAGAGGGAGCTAGATAAAAAGAAAAGAGAAATCCAAATATACTACATGGAATCATGCAGGTTTGAAAGAACTTCTCCATTTGCTGGTTTCATTCTACACTCATTAACATTGTTAGCTAGTTACTTTCATTACTTTCATTAGCTACAGTTTCATTTGTAGAAATAGCCATTTTATTAAGTGTACTGTCAAGAGATAGAAGTTTAATTTAATTTTACTGCATATGGATTTCCAGTTTTGCCAGCACCATTTATTGAACAGACTATCTTTTCTCCATTGGATGTTTTTGGCTCCTTTGTCTAGTTTGAGGTAAATGTATTTATGTGGGTTTGCCTCTGTGTCTTCTATTTTGTACCATTGGTTTGCCTATCTATTTTGGTGCCAATACCATGCTGTTTTTGTTACTATTGCTCTATAGTAGAGTTTAAGATCTGGTATTGTCATATCTCCTGCTTCACTTTTTCTGCTCAGGATTGTTTTGGCTATTTGAGGTCTCTTATTCTTCCAGATGAAGTTCATGATTGCTTTCTCTATTTCTATGAGGTACGTCATTGGGATTTTAATTGGAATTGTATTGAATCTATATAGTGCCTTTGGTAGAACGGCCACTTTGACAATATTAATTCTGCCTATCCAAGAATATGGGAGAGCTTTCCATCTTCTAAGATTTTCTTCAATTTCTTTCTTTCATGTTCTGTAGTTTTCACCTCTTTTGTTAGATTAATTCTCAAGTATTTTTTTTGAGGCTATTGTGAATGGAATGATTTTCTGAATTTCTTTTTCAGAGGATTCATCACTTATGAATAGAAATGCATTAGATTTTTGCATTTTGAATTTATATCCTGTTACTTTGCTGAATTAATTTATTAGTTCTAGAAGTTTGCTAGTGCAGTTTTTTGGATCTTCTAAATATAGAACCATCTCACCCTGCACAAAACTCAACTCAAAATGGATCAAGGACTTAGGAATTATACCAGACACCCTGCACCAAATAGAAGACAAAGTAGGCCTAAGTCTTCATCATGCTGGCTTAGGATCAGATTTCCCTAACAAGACTCCCAAAGCACAAGAAATCAAAGCAAGAATCAATAAAAGGGATGGACTCAAACTAAAAAGTTTTTTCTCAGCAAAGGAAACAATCAATAATGTGAAAAGAGAACCTACAGAGTAGGAAAAAATCTTTTCCACATGCACTTCAGATAGAGCACTAATCTCCAAAATTCATAAAGAACTTACAAAACTTTACACCAAAAATACAAATAACTCAATCAATAAATGGGACAAGGAACTGAACACACACTTAACAGAAGATATACAGGTGATTAATAAATATGTGAAAAAGTGTTCAACATCTCTAGTAATTACAGAAATACAAATTAAAACAACTCTAAGATTTCATATTACTCCAATTTAGAAGGGCTATTAACAAGAACACAAACAATAATAGATGGTGGCATGGATGTGGGGAAAAAGGTATACTTTTACCTTGCTGGTGGAGTTGGTGCAGTAACTCTGGAAAGCAGTGTGGAGAATCCTCAGAAAACTTGGAATGGACTCACCTTTTGATCCAGTTATCCCATTCCTCCGTTTATACCCAAAGGATTTAAAATTAGCATACTACAGTAATGCAGCCACATCAGTGTTTACAGCAGCTCAATTCACAATAGATAGATTGTGGAACCAACCTAGATGCCCTTCAACAGAGGAATGAATAAAGAAACTGTGGTATATATACACAATGGAATATTATTCAGCCATAAGAAGAATAATAGTATGGCATTTGCCAAATGGATGGAATTAGAGAATATCATGCTAAGTGAAATAAGCCGATTCCAAAATATGAAAGGCAGGATGTTTTCCCTGATAAGTGGCAGATGATAAATAATGGGGGTGGGGGAGTGGCAGTGAGAGAAGAATGGAGGAACTTTAGATCATGTAGAGGAAAATGAGGGAATGTATGAAAGATGGTGGAATGAGACAGGCATCATTACCCTATGTACATGTATGATTACATGAATGGTATGAATCTACATCATGTACAACCACATAAATGAAAAGATGTACCCCATTTGTGTACAATGAATCAAAATGCAGTCTGTAAAAATAAAAAAAAATTTTAAAAGATGCAAATCAATTAAAAATAAAAATAATGAACTGTTCTGTCAAATTTCACTTGCATCCTAGAAAGGATTTTGGGTCAGTGTTTTTGGTGCTATAATTAAAGGACCCAAGCAGAACAACTGTAGAGGAGGAATAGTTTATTTAGGGGTTCAGGGTTTCAGAGGTCTCAATCCATAGACAGCGGTCTCCATTCCTTTGGACTCAAGGTGTGGATGAACATCATGGCAGAATAGCGTGGCAGAGGGAAGTGTCTCTCATGATGATCAGAAAGGAGAAAGAGAGAGGTGTCTTCACTTGCCAGATAGAAATCTATACCCCAAAGCCACACCTCCAATGAACAACCTCCTCTAGACACACCTTACCTGCCACCAGTTACCACTCAGTCAATCCCATCAGGGATTAACTCACTGATTATATTAAGGTTATAACCCAAAACCCAACCATTTCTCCTCCAAATCTTCTTGCATCGTCTTGCACTTGAGCTTTTGGGGGGATACTACATCTAAACTCTAACAAAAGGTTAGAAGTCTTATATTCTCATCTTATAGATTGAGAAGAGGACCATTAATGAAAGCAAACTCATGCAGCTTTTTAAAAATCAAAAATAAGTTATTGTTATTCATTAAAAAAAACTGTATCCAAAATAGCATGAACTTCTCCATGGTAGTAGTTACTCCTTTGAACACCAGTATTGTCCATTTTGTGAAAAGATAAAAGGAAGTATATGAACTTGCTGTTTTTTTGGAGGAAAATTCTATTCTATTCCCATGATTGTTATTTAAAATTATAGCTCAAGTAAGGTCCATATGTTGGATCACACCATCATATCCATGTTACTTTTCTGTTATGGTTATATAAAAGAAGGTCCTTTTCTTAGAAAAAGTATTAAAGTATTTGTGGGTAAAAGAGCATCAGATCTGCAACTTATTCATAGATGATTTAGGAAAAACACCATAGAGAGAAAACAATAGAATAAGTATGGTATATGTTCACAGTTGAGGAAGATGAGTGAAGAGTAAATAGAAATTCTTTGTAATACTATTTGCAATTTTTTCATAAGCCGGAAACTATTTAAATGTACAAAGTTAAAAAAATTCTTAACTCATTATTCAGGGGGAAACTTGGAATTTTATTTTAATTTGCTCTTATTGATGTTCTCAGTTTAAAATACAGTATTTGGCAAGAGGCCTCACAGTAATATTTTAGTTACAATTACAACTGAAGGAAAAATATACTTCACTAATTGTCATGAGGTTTGACATGAAGTTTTGGCTCTCCATGGTTGTCAGGTAGTGGCAGAAGTCCACAGAGTTGGATCATGAACTCTCCACTCACCAGTTATGGGAATGTGAACAACCATTTAAGCTCTCAGCCTCAAGTTCTCATCTATGAAATGGGAATATCAAGCCTTTTGTGGCACAATACATTTAAAAAATGGTTGTAAAAATATTTCTGGCTTTACATATTCTTTTGAAACTTTGCCATTCAACATCCAGAGTTCATTTTCCCTGCCCTTGAACCTGAGTGGGACTTTGTGACTACTTGGCCAAACAAAATGCCAAGGTCAAAAAATGTACTACAACCTCGACAGGCATGAACTAACACTCTCCTCCTCCTCCTCCTCCTCCTCCTCCTCCTCCTTCTTCTTCTTCTTCTTCTTTTCTCTCTCTCTCTCTCTCTCTCTCTCTCTCTCTCTCTCTCTCTCTCTCTCTCTCTCTCTCTCTCTCTGTCTGCTTGTCCTTGGAACCCAGTGATCATACAGTGGAAGAAACACAAAAGAATCCCCTCAGAAAGTCCATGTGGAAATGTTATGTGAAGAGGAGCTGAGGCTCCCAGCCCAGAACCAGCACTGTTTATGTGATCAATCCTTCAAACAATTTCAGCTCCAAGCCTCAAGCCTTCCACCTGAAACCCTTCATATCAGCAGTGATAGCCGAACAGGAATTGTTCCATCCAAGTTCCAGGACTGCAGTCCATAAGTAAAATGAAAGCCTGTTTCACAATACTAAATTTTAGGCACATTTGGTTTGTATATACGGTGTCTGTAACACCTACTAAACGTGATTGTTTGATGCATAAAGAATTACTGAAAAATGTGTAATTTTTTCTATATGCATTGAAACATTCGTACAAATGCATACAATTTGTTATGCATGCAAATGCATTCTTTAGAATACTAAATTTTAATTGTCTTGTTCTCTCATTTACCTTTCTTCTCCCCTTGTTTAAGGAATTTCTTAAGATGTACAGTCTTAATAACCTGAAGATAACTTCTATTTGAGAGTGTACAAACAGCAGGAACATGTATAATAATCTAGATTCAGAAAACCTGAGGGGAACTGTTTATAGGACGGCATGTTCCAGAAGCACTGTGGTCATGGAGAAAGCAGAAGGCCAGTATTCTCTGGGGAGTCTTCAGATCCTGAATTCCTGTGCTGGACAAATGGAATCCTCTGCACTCTAGTTGACAGAGAAACACCTGTAGGGCTGCTGAAAATTCAGTGGGAAAGAACTTAGAATACAGGGCCTTGTTTATTCTTCAAGTTCTGATACAAAAGACATTTATTTAAGGAAGATGAATGAATATATATTAATCACACATAAGCTCCCAAATACTGTGGGTATAAAATTTTGTACTGTAGAGCTCGCCCGCAAGAAGTCCACAGTCTCATATCTCATAAAACAGGTATATCAACAAATTAGCAATCCATTGTAAAAAAAACAGAATAATAGAGATAAAAACCCAATGATTAGTCCTCAAGTTTATAAAAACATGGTATGTGAAAGTAATCATAATCAGTGCTTTACATGATTTCCCACAAATTTTTTATCAAATTTTAAAATGAATTATTTTCTTTTAATTGCAATTCATGTAACTTAGGAGTGGTTTGAAAGGACTGAAGGATTCTTAAGGGTTGTTCTGCAGGAATGAGTCCTGCCAGCCCGGTTTGACAAAGGCATATAATACTTTTTTTTTCCCCATGCATATTTTATATTTCCTTGTTCCAAAATTCTGCTAATGGGTATTAAATGGGGTCAGAGAAGGGGGGGGTCAGCATAGGACCACAGAGATATCCAGAACTTTCATTCTGAGTTGATTTTCCACACCCCACAGTATTTTCCACCAAATGGCATTCCACCCAGTGTTTTCCATCAGGAAATACCCTACGGGATTCACAGCTTTTGCAAGATCTCTGGAAGGCACTATTGTGAAAGTACCATCAACACTCAACTGTTATTGAACACACCCCCTTCCCATTTCTATGGTCCACATGAAACAGCACATGTGCAGATGAAGATCCACAGTCTTCAAGGTTGGGAATGAGTCTTGGTTCTTTACTAAAATGAAGTAGGAATTTCCATTACTTATCTCCATTCAAGAGATAAGGGCTTATGGAGTTTGCCAAATGGAGAAATAATAACATTAGAATAGCGGAGTGAAGTAGCGCATGCCTGTAATCCTGTAAAGCTCAGGAGGCTGAGGCAGGAGGATCGCCAGTTCAAAGCCAGCCTCAGCAAAAGCAAGGCGTTAAGCTACTCAGTGAGATACAAAATAGGGCTGGGGGTGTGGCTCAGTGGGTGAGTGCCCCTGAAGTCAATCCCTGCTAACCCCCAAAACAACAACAACAAAAAACCATTAGAATAACTTCGGGTGTGTGTGTGTGTGTGTGAGTATTGGGCAAACATTAACATGTGAGAGTAAATTTGGCTGAAACTATCTTTTTAATAAAGTCCATTTATAGTCATGGCTTTTCTTTCTTTCTTTCTTCTTGATGTTCTCTTTAACAGTAGGCCAGGTCACTGTTTCATTTCAGCTGCTTTATACATAAACACATCATGTCATCCTCAGGACAACCCTTCCAGGTAAGAACTTACATTATTTTCTTTTACAAATAAGGTAACTGAGGACTGTGGGATCATGTGATTTGGTCAAAGCCCAGAAGACTGGGAAGCAAAAGGACAAGAATTCCACCCTGGCACTCATGCCCCAAAGTCGATTTGCATCTCACCCCCTCACCCCCATCCTGCCACAAGGCACACATGTCTTGCACAGGAGTAATGCCAGGTCACTAAGTCGGCACCACATTAAGACTAGTGTCTTTTGCTTGTTTGCGCGTTCCCTGAGATTTCTTCCACCTGCTTTCTGTCTTCCAGAAGCTCTGGTCTGTCGCTCACAGGAAGCACTCCTCTGCCTGCGTGGCTCCGTGGAGGACTGACTCAGGGCCATGCAGCCAGCCAGAGCGGTCAAGGTGAAGCCCTTTTCTCTGTCTCCTCAGAATCCTTCTGTGTGAGCTGAAAACAAGACCCGTGCTGCTGGGGTGCCAAGGGAAACATACTTACATTATGAAGTGTTTCTAACAAATGTTTTGGAGGTTTTAAAGGGGTAGCTTTCTAAATATCCTAGGAATCTACAAACAACCTAGACACGGGGACCAGCTTTGCAGCCCAAACATTGTTTCTGGGTTGCATAATTTTTTTTTTTTTTTTTTCTGAAAACCAGCACAGCTGTTGCAGTGATCCCTTTTGTCAGTTGTCCAATGACACTACAACAAATACTGAATAATCAAAATGGTATTCCAGGTCTTTGATTTTTTTTTTTTTTTTTCTTTTTCTTTTGCCCCTTAGTGGTGGCATTGGGGACTCATCCCAGGGTTTAGTGCATGCTCAGCAAGCACTCTACCACTGAGCCACATGCCCAACCCCCAGGTCTTTGATTTGGAAATACACACATTATTAATATAATTTTGGCATTCTTTAACAGAATTTCAAAGTGGAATCAAGGTTTATCTTTGTAAAGTTTATAATCATTCCACAAAGTTCAAGAAGTTTGGCAGTGCTTGGGAAACTTCAAAACAGCAATAAAAAGGTTACCACGAGGAATTCAAAGCTGCCTTGTATGGTAATGCTGACTCAAGTCATCACATACTTGAGCTTTACAAGTTTAGTTGTGATTTGGGGGTTGGATCAGAACAATGTGGCTGCAGAGATATTTCAGTGGCTTGCCCATTAACAATGGATGAGCAACTTTGCAATATTTACAATTAATGCTTCTGCTTTGAAAACACATTAGAGAAACAAGACAGAGAGGGAGGGAGGGAGAGAATCATGCACTTTTTGACCTCATTTATTAATAGTTATCAGCCTTCTTGGCAGTTCTTTGGCTTCAGCAGCTCTACCTTGTTTGTGATTGTAAACTGCACACTTTTGCCAAACTGGGATCCTGGAATGCACACCGTGTTCCTGCCTGGCCCAAACCCACCCTGTTCCCCCAAACCCTGGTATCACAAGCTCTTGATTTGCTGGCAGCCAGTAAAAGGGGTTTCCTGATGAATCACAGTGGGCAGGGAGACTGAATGATATATGCTAGTCTTGTGCCATAATCTGTATGGAATGTATTTGAAATAGAAGACAGTAATCTAGAGTTTAGTTCAACATCTGACTTCAAACACATTCTCAAGAAATTGGAGTGCAATACGGAAAAAAATCTGTGTCTCTCCTACTATGGAAAAGTTCAGTCGCATAACACTGTCTCCAGAAGGATAGGAACCAAGTTGCACAGGCTCAAACTCTGGTGTTGCTGATTAGGAAAGAGTCCTTGTCTTGATCCTTTGAGATGACTCAGCTTTCCTGTAAAGATAATAAAGGCGGTGGGTTCAGGTGAGCGGAAGTGGAAGACACGCCAGTATCATAACAAAGGCTCCCACCAATTCTCTTGAACCATTCACATACTTAACTGCAAGACGGCTAAAAATATATTACAAGATAAGGTGTTTATAAGTCCAGGCTACTAGGGAGGCAGGGTCAGGAGGATCACAAATTCAAAGCCAACCTGGGCAACTTGGTGAGAACTTATCTCAAAATAAAGAAAGGCCTGGGGTTAAAACTCAGTGGTAAAGTGCTTCTGGGTTCAAACTCAGTACCAAACTGTAATGTATAAAGCTGCTCTCCCGCCCATCAGGTACAACTATTTTCCCCGCCTCCCAACCACTTGTCAGTCTGTGAACATCCTAGCTAGCTATTGGTTCATCATTCAGCTTGCAAGTATCCTTCTCCGATATTGGTCCCCTGTTAGCCCCCCCAGAATTCAACCACCATCTTTCCTCTCTTGCTTTTCTCTCCTACACACTTGCTTTTCCTCCTCCTCACTTTCCACTCTCTCTAGCATGTGCCCTTTCTCTTTCCTTTCTCTTTTCCTCTCATTTTCTCTCTTACCCTGCAGGGAGACACTCTGTTTGCTTAATAAATTCCCTTATGTGATTTCCCATGTCTGGCATGGTTTCGTGGGATTTCCTTACACAAACAATGAGAACGACAACAATAATAATAAAATAAATAACATCATAGAAAAGACATGAGAACACTGTTTCCCACAATGTTCTTTACCTGTTTACAATAAGTTGAAAATCTGTTTTTGCTTGTCAGTAATATTGTATTAATCTAGCAAATAAATTAAGACTACCTATCAATTTTAAATTTTATTTCAAAGAAACTCAATACATGACACCAAATTTTTTTTCAGTCTGAGGAAATACTCTGATACCTGAAATTTTTAAAAAGTATGTTAATACAGTCATTTTGACTGAAAAGGAAAACTAGAAACCATAGCTGGGAATTTGCGCCCCAAAGCCAAGTGTATCGAATTCCCATATTCTCCCAAATTATAGAGAACTTTATTGTGTTTCAAAAATGTAAAATGCATATATGCCACAAAGTTTTCTCTGGTTATTAAGCAATAAAATAAGCATCATTATTGCTGGGCACAGTGGCACTTGCCTGTAATTCCAGGTACTTGAGAGGCTGAGGCAGGAGGATCATAAGTTTGAGGCCAGCCTCAGCAATTCATCAAGACCCTATCTCAAAATAAAATAAAAGAACTAGAGGTGTAGTTCAGTGGTAAAGCACCCCTTGGTTCAATTCTCTGCATCACAAAAATATGAATTAACTAAAATAAAATAATCATACATTTTTAATTCGTAGCTCTTATAGAGTAATTAAAATGGAAGTATGTCTATGATTGGCTGATTTTGATTGTATTCAGAGTCAATTTATTTCCCTCATATAATTTGTAACACATATTTCCAAATATAGGTGAGTGTTGTAAAAAATAGAATGTGAAAAATAAATAGCCTATTTTAGACATTTACAATTTTGCTTGATACAAAACAACAGGATTCTTTCAGGATCAGTAATCTTATATGGTCCCCAAGTATAATTGATGTAAACAAATTCACCGTAAAATAGTCTGAAAATATGTAGAGAAACATCAAGCCTGTGTTGGTTAATTTTTTAATAGTCACCACTCAGAGTTTACCAAATACCACGATATCTGCAAAGCATAGGAGAAACTCCTGAGCTCAAATGCTCAATCTGGGGAAAGCAGCAGACACAGAAACAAGTAATTACCCCGGATATGGTCTGAATGCTTATATCCTCCCCAAATTCATGTTTCAATACTCACCCCAAGGAGCTTATCTCCTAGGTGCTTGTCTTAGGAGGCTGAACTTTGGGGAGGTGAGGAGGTTATAGGGGTGGAGCCCTCCTGAAGAGGATTAGTGCTCTCATAAAGAAAGCCCAAGAGAGATTCCTGACTCCTTCCACCATGTGAGGAGATGGGGGTCTGTGAGGCAGTGGGTCCTCACCAGACGCTGAATCTTCTGGAGTCTTGATCCTGCACTTTCCAGTTTCCAGAACTGAGAGAAGTAAATTTCTATTGCTTGTAAACTATAATAGGAGCCCCCAGTTGACTAAGACATACAACGTAAGTCCTCAGTAGAGTAGAGGCTAGCAGAGCAGCTCCCAGGAGAAAGATAACATCAGAACCAGGTCTTTAACAAGAGAGTGACCCAGGAGAGGGTGGGAGGTGGAACAGAAAAGAGAATTCCAGACATCTTCACATGACAGTCATGCAAACAGAAGCATGGTTTGTGAGTAGCAAGGCATGATGGGTAAGGGGTGTGATAAGGAACCAGCAGCCCCGACTGATGGAAGAGGGCAAATTGGCAGGGAGAGGGACAGACCTGGAACAGGTGAAGAAGAGAGGAAGGTGTGAGTATGGCTGTAGGGTGATTAAATATTAACTTCATACAGCACTTATTTCTTAAGCAGCTTATGGTGAACTGGCAAACAAATGTTTTTCTTGTTCAAGTATGTCAGAGAAATGTTGCAATTCTTATCTGCAGAATTTCTCAATCTTCAGTATTCTATTATATATGACCATACAGACATGTTGATACATGGTGTACAACCATAGAAATGAAAAGTTGTACCCCGTTTGTGTACAATGAATCAAAATGCAGTCTGTAAAAATAAAAATTCAAATTAAAAAAAGAAAGAAAGAAAGAAATAAGTTTTAAAAAGATAAAATTTCTCATGCTTTTTTGAGCAGAAGAAACTTTTTCAGCGCAGGACATTTTGAAGAGCTAGTGTCCTACATAAGACAATTGGGAAATGCTACTCCAAGCAATAGAGTAGAATTGGAGGTCTCAGGGAGATTCATGGCCAGATCTATATTTCAGAAATGAAACTTTGCCAGGGTTATGAAAGAGGGGTTGGAAGTGAGACAGAATTGCAAAGCTAATATCTAGGGAAAACTCATGGGAATGGAAAGTCTGAATGTGATGGATTTTCAGAATTAACTGCACCAAAGGGTTAGTCTACACAGAGAGCATAGACGTGAACAAGGGGGATAAATTAGATGATGAACTAACCAAGTGATCAAAAGTAACTCAATGACAAGATATCACGGGGTTCCTGATGTTACACACTGGCAGGGACATGACACTATGTGTACATGACACCACTTATCTGCCATGAACAACGATGCAGAAACTGAAACTAATCTAAAAACTCTCTGTGAAATCAATGGACTTCCACTGATTTCAAAAAATATCCATGTCAGAAAAGCCAAGAAAGGTCAAAGAACTAGCTCAGATTAAGAAAGACTCAGAAGATAGGTCAAGTGTGATTCTTCATTGCATCCTGTACCAGCAAAACAGGAAAGATAAAGGATGCTAAAGAGAAAAAATTGAATCATTAGAATAGGTACTATGAATTAGAAAATACTGTATCCATGCTAATTTTTACAATTCTGAAATTTTTACTAATGTAAGAGAATGATTTTATTATTGGAAAATAACACTGAAATATTTAAGGAAAAATTGACATGAGTCCTATAACCTTAAAAGGAACAGAAAAACATATATAATGTATGAACATACAATATGTATTTTATATGAATATAGATATCACACACATACAGATATATCCACAGAATGATAAAGCAAATATGAGGAATGTTAAAATTGGCCACCTATTTGGGTGAAGGGAAAAATTTATGGACACTAAGTAATTGATTCTTAATTGATATTAGGGATCAATGACCACAACAGTATTCTAGACATCAAAGGTAATGAAGAAAGTTTTGTATTATGTCTCAAAATTTAATTGAAAATGATAACCTATGAGATGGGGCTCTAAAATTCCTTAAGAAAAATCAGTCATATGGTTTGAAACTTCCTTAAACGTCATAATCTACAAGAGTTTGTGTTCCAGGCGTCAACTGGGATAACAGTTTTGTGAAGACGAACGACAGTACCCTAAAAACAACACTTGCTTTAATAAAGACTTCTTTTCAATTCTAAAACTCTAATTTAGAAAATGAAGAACGCTAAGGCCTAAATAGATTACCCCAGCTCGGCTAAGCAAATGTCGGGTTTTCCAAACCTCGGTGTATAAAAGTGAACAGACTCCAAATGTTTTGCTGAAATAAATATTATCTCAATCTTGTGTACATAGGCAGTGTCAGCCTTTCCAAAGCCAAATGCTGGATATTTTGGGGTAACTCTTGTTTGTTGTAAAATGCCATAGATACCCTCTCATCACCCTGTGATACTAGCTGACTCGAACAAGTAAATATCCCATGTGCAATTTATTTGCATTCCTTGGAGCAATCATTGAATAAAAGCAGAGAAATTCTTTCACTGTCATCACAGGATTTAAATGTTAATCAAACTATATCAAGCCCAGTGTCAGGACAGACTGCCTGGGTTTGGTTGCCTCCCACTCTGCTCCTTGTGAACTGGGATTTTGGAGAAAATGCTGGACTTCCTGTGCTTTGTTTTTCCACCTACAAAATGGAGCAATGACAGTTTTTAGAATGTTGACCACATTATGTGTCACATACATCGGCCAAAAGAAAGTGAATCCTATGTACCCAGAGGAGCAGTGCTGTCTTCCTTCAAGAGCCGATCTTCGGTATCATTAAGAATCTGCCCAGCACCTACTTATATCCTATGGGTCAGTCCTGATGCTTCCTAACCACAATCCAGACAGCTTTTCTTGGAGGTGAGGATTCCATCAGCACAGGTTATACACTTGCAGCTTCAGGATGGATGCCATCAGTGATGCTACAGCTTTCCCTCTGCCATTACCCTGGGAAACTTCCAGAAGCTGAGTATGGCTCAGCCTGTGTTCTGTTCAAAATGACCATGCTCTCCCTTAGAAGAAGGGAAACTGCCTTCCCTCTTTTCCTGGCTACCCAAGACAAATGGAAACTTGAAGTCCATCACCATAGTTCATATCTAGCAGCTAGTCAATAACTAATTTTTAATTAACCAATCTATTTTAGCATTTTCTTTGTAAAATCTTTCAATGCCCATAGGTCATCCTGGGAAAAATCCTTACTGCAGTTCCTTAACATTGTCATCTGTAGTTAGGAATCACCACATTGTTCAAGGCTATGGCAGAGCAAGCAGATTATTGAATATTACTATAGAGCCCTGTTTCAATTCCACAGGGGAGATAATTCCACCTTATACAAGACACTAAAATGCTCAGGATGTACACACTTTGTAAAATGCTTTGTGGAGTATGTTCAGCATAGACTCCTCTGAACAGTTTCGACAGAACAGAGGTCACTTAAGAAACAGCTGTTAAAAGAAAATTAACCATGATTTAAACTCATCTCCTGATGCTGCATGTTCAGGAAGTCAGCCCTCTTGGACAGTTAATGCAATCTATCTGAATCAAATAAAATATTTCTTTGAATCTCATTTGGATGTCCAGTTATTTTTTTCCAGCGGTTAGAAGACAGACACTCTAAGGCCATGCTCAGGAAAGTTTGTGCACAGAGGAACACGAACTGAGTGAGTAGTGGCACTTAAGACTGCAGAGGAAGGAGTTGTGGAGAAGACTGTGACCTCAGTAGACTGAAGAAAATGTCTCACAACTTTTGTTACCTCCTCAAAAACAATTATGTCAGAGATTTAACAAAAAAATAAGCTCAAATAGACTAATGTGTGAATTTAGGATAATTCCAAACCCAAATAGAGAAGGCAGTGAAGGGTTTCTCAAACCGAACCCCCGCCTCCTTCAGGGTCTTTTGTATCATGCTCATAGAATGTTTTCAATAGAGGCCCAGATCAAAGTTGGAAATATCCTCTGAAGTGTGATATTTCTAGTACTGATTCACCACAAACCTACTTTTTCCCTACTGAAATGAAAAATATTTTTCATAGAAAGTGATTTATCTTTCCAACCCAGAGTCAGTAACCTTAGATGAAATCACAACCAGAGGATGAATTTATTTCTAGTTGTAGCCCAATGTGAGCTCCCCCAGTACAGTGTGTCTAGAGAGAGGGCTGCAGTAGATGCTACCATATCCTCACCCCTTCAGCCCTGGGGGAGCTTTGCAAGACCAGGGATGGCAGAGCCTCCTCTGGGCTCTGCAGAGCGCATCCCAGTGCACACTGTGGGCAATGCAGGCAGGGAGCCCAGTGAAGGCCACACCTGCCACCCTGCTCATGAGGGCCCTGTGTTAGTTTCCTGTGGCTGCTGTAACAAATTACCACAAAGTCAGTGACTTAAAACTACAACCATAATTGTCTTGCAGTACTGGTGGACAGAAGTCTGATATCAAGTTGTCAGCAGGTTGCATTTCTACTGGAAGTTCTGCAGGAGAACCTACTGTTGCCTTTAATAGTTTCTGTCTACTTTTGGCATTCCTTGATTTGTAGTCTTGTGGCTACATCTGTCAAGTATCTGTCCCCAAGGCTGCACCATCTCTTCCTCTTTTGTCACCTGAGATTATGGATTTATTGTGTGTGTCCTCTAAAATTCACGTTAAAATCACGTGATGTTACTGAGAAGTGGGGCTTTTGGCATGTGATTAAGTTCTGAGGCTGGGCCCCTCATGAATGAAATTAGTGCCCTTATAAGAAGGTACAAAAAGGAAGGATGTAAGAAGTCAATGTTCTGCAACATGGATGTGGGCCCTCACCAGAACCCAGCCATGCTGGCGTCCTCATCTCAGATTTGCAGCCTCTAGAACTGTGAGAAATAAATTTGTGCTGTTTATATGCTGCTTGATGTCTACATTTTATTACATGCAACCTGAACGGGCAAAGATATCGGCCCTGTGTAATTCTTGTAAAGACAGATAATCCAGGATGATCTCTTCATCCCAAAATATTTAACATAATTACATCTGCAAATATTTTCCAAGTAAAGTGACATTTGCAGGTTCTAGGAGTAGGATATGGACCTCCCTTTTGGAGGCCACCATTCAATTGCACAATAGGATTCATGAAGCTGCTAGAGGAGATGATATTCAAGAAGTTCAAAAACTTAAGGTGAGCTTTGTGGAGGGGATCCAAGAGAGGAAGAAAGAGGAAGACATTCCAGGTCAGTGCTGGAAATGGGGTAGTTCCGGGCAGTGGCTCCACAGTTCTAACTTCTTGTATATTGAAGGTTTTGTTGTTGTTGTTGTTCTCAGTCCCTGTGCCTTTTAAAAGTATCATATATGTTGGGTTTTCTTCTCTAACACTCAGACATGTTCCAGAAAGTAACTTTGTTATTATTTTGAAATATTTGATATTAAAAAATTATTCTGCACTAAAAAGGGAAATTTCAATGCTACACTTGTCAGCTAGGAAAAGGCAAGAGCCGCAAGAGTTTTTCAAAAATTATTTTAACTATTTTAGTATTTTAGAGGCTTTATTTTTATTATGAAAATAAAGGGTCTTGGCAGTGATGATTATTTAGAGTTTGCAGAGATCATTGTTAATAAGACTTGAACAGGAAGCCTGTGACCCATTTCAGGCATAAAAAATATGATACCAAAAAGAAAAGTTTCACCAAAGCAAACTGAAATCTCTTTTGAAAAAAATGTTGTAGTGATTTAGTAGTTTTATAAGAAGGCAAGTGTCAACTTCTTCAGTAATACTTCATGTTTTTGTATAAAAACATGTATCTTCATGTTTTTGTATAATAAAGAAATACATAATAGTTTTTTCAAGAAGTGACATATGTATGCTTCCAAATTCCCTCTAGTATACTCTGGTGTGAAAAAATTAGAATCATTGTATGAGATAAGAACGGGGAAAAAAAGGTGTGTATGTTTTGTGTGTGTTTAAAGGGGGGGGGCAATGACAGAGAGAATGAGCAAGGATTTGCCTCAGAGCCTGCAAAAACTTTATGGAAATTTAATGATAATAAGTCACAAAATGAAGCAAATACATACATAAGGGACAAAAAGAAGACATAAAGGAAGCAGTATGTTAGTTAAGTAGGAAAATATTTTTCAATGTTCCAGCCAATAAGGGTTGGTGGTCAAAAACGAACCAAAATCTACAGATATTGTTAATAATTACTTTGAAAGATTTAATAGTGTGATTATGTTCACATAATTGAATTCACATGGTTGAATACATTAGCGCTAAGAGTAAGCAACCCAACAGCACAACGATGTCAAAGAAGCCTGGCATAAAGCACAAGTGCTGTGCGGTCCCATTGTCCAGTGAACACATCTGCTTTGGGAGTTGGAAAGCAGGACAGTGCGACCTTCTGGAGGTTTTAGACTTAGAAGAGGGTTCTGGGCTGTCCATGAGTTGATGTTTTATAGATTGATCTGGGGACTGGTTACAAAGTGGGATCAGTTTGTGGAAATTCACTGGACTACACACTTACATGCACTTTTCTCTCTGTGTATTTTTTCCATCAAATTTAAAAAGAAGAGAATATATTATAAAATAAATGTCTCTCCTATTTTTCTTTCCAGTGATTCCTTCTGATTTTGGTGGGGGAGGGGAGAGAATAATATTCAGTTCTACTTATTGAACACCACTGTTTTCACCTAAAATAAAAAACAGTAAACCAAGTTCTTTAGCAAAAGGATCCATTTAAAAGCTAGGTGTTTGACATGATTATAAATGTGATTGGAGATAGGGGATGGTAGAACTTGATTTTGATGATAAATGAAAATTAATCTCCTTTGCTGAGTTTGAGGCAGAGTGGAACACAGATTTGTTGGACTGTGGAGATCTGTTTTTCAACTCCCTGGTGTATATATGGCAGGCCACTGATGCTCCCTCCCTCCCCCGCCTCGCTCAGGGTTGAGATGGGCAACATGACCCGTCATAATCAATGGATTACAGGTAGAAATGGCACATGGCACTTTGGTATGGAGGTATTTAAGAAACAAACATAACTTTTCTACCTCTCTTCTTAGCATGTTAGGAATGAAGATTAAATGTAACAGCGACTGAGGAGATGATGAGAGAAATCTAAGGAAATAACTACTTATTCACATTAAAACATTAACTAGAAATGTTATAATGTTTTATAATTATATGAAATAAAAAATTGTTTTCTGTTATCTTTTGCTGCTTTCTTTGAAGTCTACTTAATTAGCACACAGCTTTGATCTTACTAATGTCCTTTGGGCTTTTCTTTTTGAAATATCACTCAGCAATATAAAATAATACTTTTCTGAAATATTTTTTCTGTTTCTCTCATCCTTTCCCTATATTCATTTTAATCTTATCAAAAAAATCTTATTCCATCATCAGAAAATTTGAGGGAAAAAATTAAAATAAATTAAAATCTAGACCCAAATAAGTTGGAAACCATATATGGATTGTTCACTGTTAACAACCAGCATTAGTATGATTTGGTAATAAAAACTGCTCCTCAATTTGAAAGCTCAAAGAGTAAAGTGAACAAAAATGGTTTAGTTTAAGAGAAAACAAGAGTGTTAGAAATGGGAAAATACAGATACTCAAGAAATAAGAGTGTTTTCAAAATAAGACTACAACTGAAAAAAAGCTCATTATAGAAGTACCTGGTTTAGGAGCTGGGGTTGTGGCTCAGTGGTAGAGCGCTCACCTAGCATGTGTGAGGCACTGGGTTTGATCCTCAGTACCACATATAAAGAAATAAAAAAGGTATTGTGTCCATCTACAACTAAAAAAATTTTTTTTTAAAGTACACATTTTATAGTTTAATGTCTATTCTTCAGTCTACTAATTTGTTGATTTATTCACTTTCTTTATTTTAACGTGCCCACAGTTTCCTTCCAAAACTGTACCACTCCCCTCAGGTATGTGGGTAAAGTACAGACAGAAAGATAACTAAGAAGCAGTCCAAGACCTTATATTGCCAGTTACAGCAGTACCCCTTGTAATATTTTTTGTTTTGTTTTGTTTTTTGGTAATAAAAGTATGTAGGCCAGTGGTTTCTTCAGAGGAAAGCAATCTTCACATTCCAGAAACTCTTGGGGAGGTCACTGAAAGAACAAGCCGTGCACTCAGAAACACGTGCAGAAGAACCAGTGCTTCCTTGGACTGGAACTTCAGCTCTCCTTTGAAATGGCCCAGGGTCTGTTGACCTCTCTGGAGGAGAGAGTAAAGCCCAAGAGGTCGTTCACCTGGGAGCTCAGGCAAGAGCAGCTTGGTGGTGAACCCACCAGTTCGTGTCATTAGCTGGAGGCCATATTTTCATTCAAGGTACTTTGCTCCTGGTGGGGAGAACTTCGGCTTCTACACTTAAAGGATCAACTGGTGAAAAAACAATGGAAGAAGAAAAAGGAAACTTGAGAATTAGGACAAGTGGAAGACTTTGTAATGTACAAACAATGCCAGGGACTGGCATGGTGTGGGATGGTAAAAGTTGACCAGACTTTGAAATTAGAACCCTACACTAGTTTGTACCTACTTAAAATTACTTGTTTTGTCTAATTGTCCTTTTTTTTCTCATTTGGGAAGTGAGCAGATTTTATTAAGTAATCTATGAAGTTTTTCCTCCTCTAATTCAATGAATGTTCTGTGAACAACTTTCCAATTGACTCAAAAGTCTGACTCAGTATCACTTAGTGTGGCTTTGCTCTGGGTTGTCCCTACTGCAATAGCATCCAGGAAACTTGGGAGAATTCCTCCAGGACCTTTCACTCTATGCAATGGTGAGACTCATCATGACCCAGTACCAAAGTCCCCTTTGCTGTCTCTATTCATAGGGATTTGGCTATTACTTTGCTCAGCTCTCAGGGAGTCCTAACCCATGGAGGGTCTCCTAACCGCCACATTTTCCATGAAGAAATGAACATTGATGTTCTGTAGGGTTTGAATGTCCCTGTATTGGTCTAGTCCCTAAAATTTTAGAGCGAATATTTCTGATCTGAGAATAAATGATTAATATAATGTGTTAAAATTTCTGGATCATATGCTAGCAATTAACGGGTAGGAACTCTGACTTAACGATCCAAGAGCAGGTCCTGTGTAAGTTGCAAAAAAAAAAAAATCTGCATTTTTACAAATAATGACTTTGAATAAATCATGCAAGTCTGGGCTGCAGAAGTGCTTATCATAGCACTGAATTAGCTGATTACAGCCCCCATCCCTTCATGACATATTTGTTTTGAAAGCAGTTAAGTTTAGTAAGTATAAAAGAGAACAGACAAATGGATTAAGAAAATGTGCTATACGTGCACAATAAAGTATTACTGAATCATAAATAATAATGAAATTATGGCATTTGTGGTGAATGGATGGAACTGGAGAATATCATGCTAAGTGAAATGAGCCAGACTCACAAAGTCAAAGTTTGAATGTTTTCTCTGATATGTGAAAGCTAGTTCAAAATAAGGAAGTAAAAAAGAGAGAAAGGGAAGGGGGAGGGAGGTTCCATCAAAATAGAAGAAAAGTTAGTGAACTAGAGGAAAGGGACTGAGGGGAAGGGAGAAGGCACGAGATAAGGGAAGAATAGCGGAATGAATCTGACTTAACTTTCCTGTGTACATATATGAATATACCACAGTATCACAACTATGTATATCCACAAGTCACTAACTATTAAAAAAAAAATCAGGGGCAGGGAGGAAGGGAGAGAAAGGAGAAATACTGGAAACCAAATTAGAGAAAATTATATTCCATGCTCTTATAATTATGTCAACATGAATCCTAATGTTTTGTATAAACTAAAAAGAACCAATTTTTTTTTTTTTTTTTAAAGAATAGATCAGTGAGTCTTCACTCTGGCAACATGTTAGACTCATCACAGGAGTTTTAAAAACTTATTTTCATCTGTCTGCTCCACACCCAATTAGATGAGACTCTCTGTGTTGAGGTCAAGATGTTGATAGACATGCCAAGTTCCTTAGGTGACAGAGATTTCTCAGTGGACAGAACTGAGAAACAGTGCAGTTGGTTATTTTTTTGGGGTCATTATCTAGCACTTCTGTGGAGCAAAAACTGAAGAGATATCATTTGGGTGGAAGTGTGACTCCCATTTAAATCTGTGTGTCCTTAGGCAAGTCCTCTAACCCTTCTTATCCTCAATTTCCAACTAGAAATGAGAAGATAATATCTGCTCAACCAAATTATTAAGAAAGTTAAATAAGGCATATTTGAAAGTATTTGATACATAATAAAATGCAAGAGGTATTAGATGTTGGACTTATTTTCTTTAACTTTGTTAGTTCAATTTTAGGTGGCAACTAGTGTCATGTGTAACGAATTAGAATCCTTTTTTTTAAGGTGGTAAAAAAAGTGACAATAGTCAATAAGCTGGCAGTAAAATACATGTGGAGAATGATGTGCACACAAATTCAGTTTTTGTTTTTCCTCCAGTTAAGCAATCTCAAGTTGTGGACCTGTAGTCAGACTAATTCAGAGGCCCTTGACGGAAGTTTGATATACAAGTGGCTTATAGCCAATTTCCAGGTGAGCGATGCAGGCCACCAAGCTGAGTTCCAAGTTGCCACTTGCTAGTGACAGCCTAGAGCTAAGCTGAGGGTCAGGCTGGCCTCCTGGGCCTGTTAAGGTTCAGATCCAGCTGATGGGATGAGTGAAGTCAAGAATGTGTGGTAATGGACGCATGAACCGTACATCTCTTTATAAAGAGGTGGAATGGTTCATGATATTTGGGGGAGGTGAATTTTAAAAAAAGAAAATAATTATAAAACATACTTAAAGTTGCAGATAAAATTGTTTATGAGCTGTTTTCCCAAATGACTAATCTGTCTTTTCCAAGTTGCCGTGATTTTAGTTTACATTTTTCAGTTTTCTTAGAATCTGTACATTTTAGAATTTAGAAAGTAAGAGTTCTGAAAATCGAAATTAAGATACAGTGCCCACTGGCTTGATGCAAATATCCCTGCCACCTTGAAATCTGAATAGATTTTTAGAACTTGGTTTCACAAATAAAATGTTGAAAACCTCTCAAAATGAGTACAACCAGTTTTAATTCTGCTCTATTTGCAAATATATTGGCACAATATGTGAAACAAATTGTGTTCTCGTTATTTCATAGCAATGTTGACCTTAAGAACATCTGTAGAAGTCAACTAATGCCTCTCTTCATATCCCATGGGAGCAGAGTGACTTGCTAAGATAACATGAAGGCCCAATGGCAGTGCTGGGAATAGAAGCCAGGTATTTAATTTCATTCATACTACAATTACAGATGCCTGCTCTCTGGTTTTGGAGCAGGCTTCCATTTAAGCTTTCTTTTGAGAAATGAACTTTAATTGTCCCAAAAAATAATTTCCAATTTCATTAAACATTAATATCATGTAGGATTTTTCAAGGATTCGTAGGTTCTATATTCCCCAAATTCTCCCATGTTTGATAATTTGCATGTTACTTCTATAAACAAATAACATTTTGGCAGCATATAATATTTCTGGTTAAATCCCTGACATCAGATCTTGGCAGACTTCTTCTCTCCCCCTGAAATTGAATATTAAATCTAGAGAAGTCAAAATCGATCTCAATTCCTGCTGTTGTCTCAATATCCTTGGTTTTCTCGAGGTTCAAAGAATTCTTCCTCTTCTTGAAGTTCAAGTATTTCAGATGACCTAGGTCTAAACATTAATTATCCTTTATCACTTTTTTGTGAACTGCATTCTTTATTCTTTCTTCATTTCAGAAGAAATGTTCATCTGTGATGTGTTTAAATAACTTCCTATCCCTTTTGATGGCGGCTTTGCTGTGGTGACACCTAGAATCCTTACCTTGAATTTTGTTTGTTCATCCGCATACCATCATCCTTTCTCTACTTGGTGTAATCTTTGTGAGCATTGTGATCATCTAAAATTCTCCCACTATATCAGAAGTGAGATTTCTAGCCATATGTATTCTTTGCTTTTGCTTTTTCTACTTGATTTCTTATACAGTAGTGTTCTGATTTAAAATGTGCTTGTTAAATGCAGTAATCTTGCTCTTAGCGCCATTTTCCTCTTGCAAGTTATATTTATGTTTTAATTTCCATATTTATTAATTCTTATTAACTAAATCTAAGCTACACACATGAAGTTATCTTCCTCTCAGATTGAGTTCACCCTTTTGTCTTTGCTTGCCATGTTCCTAATCAATCTATAGGTCTATAGATCCATTGATTGACAGGTCACATTTCTATATCTTGGTCATTTTTACTGAGACAACTTGGTAAAATCTGTTTGATAGCTCTTCCTCCCCATCTCTTGGTAAGACCCTTTGGGCCTGATTTTGAAAACTGGATATCACATTCTTCACATTGTCTGGTAGGTGTAAATGAAGCCATGTATTTTGTTTCTGCTCTGAAATACTGTTACAGTGTCAGAGCCTACTGCACTTAGCCAGGGGTACGTGCAACTCCTGCAGGCTTCTCCTGCTCTACACACCTTGTCATAGTGCCCTGGAAATGAGCAGGTTCTCATACAGTGAGACCACAGTGAGTGTAGACCCACAAAAGCCTTTCCTGTATTTTTCTCTTGACCTTCCAAGGGTACCTTCTCAGTTCACTTCTCTCCTTATGGAAGTTGCTGGTGAAGAATATCACAGCTTTGTGGATTCACAGTATTAAGAGATTATTATTCCTGAAAAATTAGATCAGGGCCAGAACACTGTGCCACACCAGAATCCACTCACTCCTTCAACATGTGTCTTTTGAGTAACAATGCCGTACCAAGTACCCTTTTCAGTTTATAGCAGTAAGCAAAACAGACAAGGTGCACAACCTGGGGATATTCCCTTCTGTTAGGGACAAGACAATGTTGAACAAATAACAAAACATAATCGGTCAGGTAAAGTAAGTATTCTGAAGAAAAAAACACTAAGTACCCCAGTGAGTGAGGGGCTGCTATTCTGGCAATGACCTCCGAAAGGTGATATTGGAGCACAGACCTAAAGAAAGTAGAAGGGTAGATGATATAGATAGCCAGGGAAGAACTGTCCAGCAGAGGAATACAGATGGAAACCCATTTTTGAGGCAGGGTCAAGAGGCCAACATGGCTGGCAAGGAGTCAGCAAGGAGAATGGTGGGCAAGGAGGTCAGTGGTGGCGGAAGCCAGGACACACAGAACCCAGGAAGACATTTTTTTTTAAATTCATTTTTATTGTAAACAAATGGGATACATCTTGTTTCTCTGTTTGTACATGAAGTAGAGGTATACCGTTTTTGTAATCATACATTTACCTAGGGTAATAGTTTTTGATTCATTCTGTTCTCCCCCCCCACCCCTCCCACCCCTCTTTTCCTTCTATACAGTCCCTCCTTCCTCCATTCTTGCCCCCCTCCCACTCCCCATTATGTATCATCATCTGCTTATCAGCGAGATCATTTGTCCTTTGGTTTTTTGAGATTGGCTTATCTCACTTAGCATGATATTCTCCAATTTCATCCATTTGCCTGCTAATGCCATAATTTTATTATTCTTTATGGCTGAGTAATATTCCATTGTATGTATATACCACAGTTTCTTTATCCATTCATCAATTGAAGGGCATCTAGGTTGGTTCCACAATCTGGCTATTGTGAATTGAGCAGCTATGAACATTGATGTGGCTGTATCTCTGTAGTATGCTGATTTTAAGTCCTTTGGGTATAGGCCAAGGAGTGGGATAGCTGGGTCAAATGGTGGTTCCATTCCAAGGAAGACATTTTAAGGACTCTGGTTTTGGAGAAAGAATAGAAACCATTCACAGTTTAGGGTGGCAGAGAGACAGGATCTTTTCAAAGAAGGTATTTCTTCTTTTAACTCTCTCAGGTCATTGTTTTCCAAATTTTGTGGAAAGAGGGGTAAACTTTCTTCATTATGCCACTGCTGGTGAATTTTTAATTTTCTTTTTTTCTTTTTAGGTGAAGTACTGGGAGAAAGAAAGGCTGTGAATCCACTCACTCTGCCATCTCCTCCTCTGCTATCCAGATGGAGCATTTTAGTTCCACTGTGCTCTGATGTGGGAGGTTTGCAGGAAGGGCCTCACTCACATCCACTCTTCGGGCCATTGTCACAAAGGGCTGTACCCTGGAGCTCCCAGGTACAGCTCAGGGAGCACCCATACCCAGCCTTAGCCTCCTTCCACGAGCCTCTGCTACAACCCAGCAGTGCGTGCCTGGGCGAGAGTGCTTCCCAGTTCCATTTTGATGAATACATGACTCATAACAGTATTGTTCTTTGTTTAGCTTTCATCTTTCACTGAGTTTGAAGTGTTTGTAAGAGATTGTTGTAGATTTATTTTTAAAACATTGAGACCTTAAATCAAAGATTATGAAAACATCATTATGCTTCCAAATTACTTTTTCTTATTAAAAAAATGCTAAATTTACAAAATTATGTTACGTTGGCATTAAGGAAGAGCTATTAAACCATTAAAATAATCGATGAACTATTTTAGATACCTAATGTATACACAGAATTTCCTGAATAACTGAAAAGGAGGATTTCTGATAAAAATTCACCATATCCTACTCTTTTTACTGGAGCGTTTCATATTTATTTGTGCTAAAAGGACTTACAAATTCTTCTCACAAAAAAATGTTCAGGTCTTGGGACCTGATGTTTACTTCCTTTGAAGTTGTACAAATAATTATGTAAGCACAGCAGAATCAACTGCATGTGATTTATTAAATTCTAGTTCAAACTATTTTAACTATTATGCAAGATTTAAAGACTGTATGATTTTATAGATTATCTGAAATATGACACAGAACCAATGAAGGATTTCATGTGATCCTTGAATTTATACTTATTTATAATTTATAATTTATACTTACATATAATTATACTTATATATAATTTATACTCCTGGCTGAGGTTAAGACAATCCTTATTTTTTTGAAGGACATACACTCAGAAAAAGCCTAAACCCTTTATTTACATGTGTGACATATTACACATCACATCAATCAGCTTTTTGTGTTATATATTGTGTATTGTTATTGTGGTTGTTTTTGTCGACATATTTTTATTAAATGTGCTCTGTAGAGAAATTCTGGCAACTACACAAAGTTTGGGCCTATTATCACCTCCAGCAACTGTATGAGAACTTTTCAAAACCCATAATCACCATTCCCTGGTGGCTGAAATCTAGGCAAGCATTGTTAAAATAATCTAATATTTGCCTAACAATTTTTCTAAACACAATTATTTTAATGTTTCTACAATGTGTCTAGATTTAAAGAAAGTTGTCATTATCATTGAAAATATTTTTGTGATGAGCTAATGAAGTCCCTCAAATTAAAATGAATCATATTATGAAAGACCTATGTTGACAGTCTTCATACAAAACACTCAAGACCTTTGTGTAAGATTAAAGTCATCTATCTTGTCTCTCTTTTAAATAAAACTTTAAACAAAATCACCAGAAAGAAGATATCATAACCATAAGAAGTCACTTAGCACACTTACAAGTTAATATTACTTGAAGTTTCTACTAAGAAGTTTTGCAAACATTTCCATACGAGGATTTCTGTCATGTCCTAAGGGTACACAGAATTCTCTGTCCAACTGCAAATTCCCCAATTCTTTCTACTCAAAGTAGAAAGTAAGCCAAACATATTGAAGTTGTGAATCTGTTTTACTCAGTATAAGTATACAACTATAAGCCAGGTCCACTAAGTCATGAAAGGAAATGGTTAATAAACTAATTCAAAATATGAATATCATCCTTGCTATTTTCTAGTAATTTTCATTTCGGGCTTGTCTGAACCAACATTCCCATATAAACAGGCTAATGGATGCTGGATTTCTCAAAGTGCCTAAGAATCTTATGCATACCTTGAAAACAAAGCATATCTATAAGAGAGGCAGTTCTTCCAATATCAGTAAGTTACTGTGAATTTATTGCAAATTAACAAAGATTAAACTTCAATACCCAACACTTGCACAGGTCCCTCCACAGACAATGAATAATGCCAATCAAAAGAGTATTTAACATCATTCTCTGAGCCAGAAAATTTGAAACACCATGAAATCTTGCGGCTCATTTATGAAAGAATCTTAACAATGATTTTCCCAAATTCTACAAGAATTCCAAAAATTCACATAGCAGTTCCAATAGGGAGGTGGGAAGGTGGAAAGAACTTCTAAACTAATAGTAAAAACAAAATTTTAATTAACTATGCCAGAACAAAAATTGAAATATCTTCCAATCTAGCTATTGAAAACAAGGTTTCTACATTTCTAAATCACTGGTGAATGAAGAGATCGAAGAGTACACTTTTCTCAAAAATCATAGAGAAAAGTGTGTTTTAGAGACATGTCAGGTAGTTAATTAATATAAACATTATGCTTTTTAAATTTTCTAAGGTTTATGGTGTTTGTAAACTTTTCAAAATTCGCAACTAGTTTTGATTTCGCTTCATCTTCTAAGTAAACATTCATTCCTAATATTGTATTTGGATTCTTAACATGTCCCCCTAAACTGTATTGGCCTCAAGCCTCACAGAAAGTGTGTTTTCTTGGAAGTCTTACACTCCCAGTGATGAAAGAAGGCGGTGTTGAAACATTTGAAGATTACATTCTTTAGTAACCTCTCACCTCAAGGCAAATGGCAAGAAGTTTGATGAATAAAGAGAATGGAGAAGCTGTCAATCACTGTGTCCCCACCTCCCTTTACCTCCCCCAGTTATGAAGAAGGTTTCCCCATTACCTCATCAGATGATAAGGGTTTTGAGAGAAGCAGAAAGACCTTAGTTTGTCTGTGGGAGAAATGACATTTGAGCTGATGACTGAAGTTGTCACTTTTTAATAAGTAATGGGAAATCAGAGCAGTGGGCACAAACTGTGCTGGGTTTCATTTCTTCTGTATCAATACCTTCCCACCCATCTGGCAATTGAAAACCCTTGCAGGAAAATATGAGGCACTTATTTCAGTGCTTAGAAATATAAATAGAAACCTATAGTTAGATTTCCAGGGCTCGATTATATTTTATTCTAGGTCCCCCTAAAAGGGCTCACAGCACAAAGGGAACAAATGACCTGTGTAGGTCAAGGAAAACCTTACAGTCAAAACCATATGATTCCTACCCACATACCTTCCCATTGTTTCACATTTCATATGAAAATCTCTCCTTGTCTCTCTCCTCTCCCCCTCCTCTGCTCCCCACTCTACCCCACTCCTAGTTCACCTCTCTCTAAAGATTAATAATCTCCCTCTCGGCCTTTATTGAGACTCCTCTGTTTCTCTCGCTATTTTAGTTTTACGCCGGTTATGGATTGGGTGTTGCCGGAGTGTCTCCCATGTTCCATTCTGGTTAAAGGCTTGGTTTCGTGGATGATGGTGTTGAGAAGTGATGTGGAATCTTTAAAGATGGGGTACAGCAGGAGGTCCTTATCATTGAGGCCACGCTCTTGACAAGCAGTTCTCATGTGATCCCTTGAGTTCCTATCAGAGAGTTGCAATAAAAGGAGCAAGCCTGGCTTCTTCTGTCCTCTGTTCTGGTTTAAGATGTCATCACTTATTTGCTCCCAAAGTGCTTCTACCATTGCTATCCAAGTCATGAGGTGACACAGCCATGCAGCCAGCATGGGGCCATTTGGACTTTGAACATGCAAACCTGTGAACAAAATATACCTCTTATTCTTCATAAGTAGTGGTCAGGTGTTTCATTATAGTGACACCAAAGTAAATAATACAGTATGGTCTTAGTCAACTGTGGTTTTGATTCCAGCCTGTACTCTATGGTGTTCCTATGAGCACCCCACTCTTACTTTATGTGGGTTGTCTCCATGTCAAATCCCTAAGATATCACATACCACTTGGCCTGCTTTGAAGTCTTGGTACAATCAGTTGTTGTCATAGACCTTATGACAATGGAGCTGCTGTCTCTGGGAACTTTTGATTGAGTTTTTTCTCCCTCAGGAGAGAGTATATATGGGGAAGAAATAATTAGTGTTTTTATAACTATAGCCTTGAAGCAGTAGGTGGAGAAGCCAAGTCTTTTTTAAGGAGAGTTAGAAACCAGAAAATAGGACACAATCTGTAAGAATAAGGCAGAAGAGCTAGGGGCTTCAGGTGGCAGGAAGGGACTGGAAGGGAAGAGAAAACATCACAAAGTCATTTCATTATGGCATAAAGCTCAAAGGAGAAATGCTTGGAGGCAAAAGAGAATGATGCTTCCCTTGTACTGAGGACCAGGACAACTGCCAACAGAGAATAGAAGTAAACATCAGGTGACACTTGTCTATGATTCCAGTGATTGGGCAGCTGAGGCAGGAGGGTCACCAGTTTAAGGCAACCTCAGTAACTTAGTGAGACCCTCAGCAACTTAGTGGGGTCCTATCTCAAAACAAAAATAAAAAATAAAAATAAAAAAGGTCTGAGGGTATAGCTCAGTTAGTGGTGGAGCATCCCTGGGTTTAATTCCCAGTACCAAAAAAGAAAAAAGAAGGGAAGGAAGAAAGGAAATTGGTAGGTAACATTGCTTAGTGCTGGGTAAGAAATCTGCACTGAGCGATAAATCCAGACTCAGATATTGGGTGGAACAGAGAATCCCATAGCGTCTTTTAAAGAGACCAGAGGGGAAAAGGAAGTACTGGGAATTAAAATGAAGAAAATCATACAATATGCATTTTATGAATATGTCAGAATGACCCCCACCATATTATGTATAACTATAATTCATTATAATTTTAAAACTTGACCCAAATCTAAATTAAGTTAAAATATGTCTTTTTTAAGTCTCATTAAGACATGTCATCCCATCTTATTTGTTACTTTTAGGATGCATCTTATGCTTTATTTGTTTACTTCATTTATTGCTAAAACTATCAATATTAGTTATCAAGAAATTTATCAAAAGAGAGGAATAGATCACTGTTTCCATCCTACTAGACTCTGAGTAACTCAAGGGGAGGGACAATGTTATTCAACTCTGCGTCCTTAGCAACCAGTCCAGGGTCTGGCTCCTTGCAACTGCTTAATAAATATTTGTTTAATGATTCAGACTTCAAGCAGACCACCCCCGGGACCAGGTGTTGTGTTAGCAGAAATAGACCAGATCAACAGCAGAAGTGATTGAGCAATCAAGGCAGACAGCTAGAGAATGTCAGAAGGATTAAAAAAAAAAAAAAAAAAAACACTGTAAACATGACTTGAGTATTTCTGAACACATCAATAGCAGGCCAACCTGGGAATAGACAGACCCACTGTGCCTGGGACTAAGCATAATCAACTAATAGAACAGAACTGTTTGACCCAATACTACCAGCAACAACTCAAACTAAAGGGATTTGTGGTGCTTTAAGCCTTTCTAGAAGTCTGGGAGTACAACAAATAGTAAACGGTACATTCTTCTCCTGAAGACAATTTGCTCAGACCCTCACCCTTTGGTATTTCTACCACTGAGCATCTAAGAAACTTCCTTTGGCAAAATAGTGAATAAGTGTGTAGCTAGAGGCTTTTCTCTGCTACTTTTGGCAAATCACCAAGCAATAATATATTAAAGGAATTGCATGGACCAAGTAGAAATAAGTGATCTTTTCTATCAAGTTCCCTGAATCCATTAAAACCCATTTTATAAAAGGCCTTGCTTCCAATCCATAGTAAGGTCAAAAGACAAAATTGCAATGAAATCTAGTCATAGTTTGAACCGGCTTTTATGCAAGATTAAGGAATCAGGATAGTCTCCATTCTATAAAACAGAATGAGACCCCCACTAGGCAACAGGTGAGTGGTGAGTTTTGTTAGATGGAACAAGAAAACAAATCAATAAGAAAAAAACTGAGTTTTGAACATCAGGTTACTTCAGGTGACTTTTTGATAGTGATTAAAACAGAGGGACTTTATGCTGCTGACTCAGGTAGACTGTAATCTGCTGTTTTCAGGAAAAACTTCTCTGTTTGGGGATCTAGCTGCTTCCTCAAAAGTTTTGGTAGTATCTGGTATGAATGACTGTTTTGGGTTGGTCTGGTCTGTTTTGGGGTGCAGTGCAGGAGTTCAGTCCAGGACAATGGCCTCCCAGAATTTTTGTCTCCTTTGACCTGTAGGAAAGTCAAAACAAATTGTAAAGGGAGATTTGTTGTTTTTCCTTTTTTCTTTTTTTCTTTTTTTCAGACTCTTTTACTAGCTAACTAATACATGGAAAGGAAGTGGGTTGGGGCAATGAGGGCAACCACGGCTAAGTCACTCTGTTACAGTCCCCATATATTTTAATTTAAAATGACTTTCTTTTTTGGTGTGTGGGGGGTACTGGGGATTGAACTCAGGGGCATTCAACCACTGAGTCACCCCTAGCCCTATTTTGTATTTTATTTAGAGACAGGGTCTCACTGAATTGCTTAGCACCTTGCTGTTGCTGAGGCTGGATTTGAACTCTCGATCCTCCTGCCTCAGCCTCCTGAGCCACTGGAATTATAGGTGTGTGCCACTGGCCTGGCTAAACTGACTTTAACTAAAATTTTTCTACTATTCTTCTTTACATTTTTTTAAAGAACTACCATTTCTCTCATCTCTATACTGTCAAGAAAAAAATCATCCTTCACAAAAATGTGAGAGATGAATACACAATTTTTAAGTTTGATATTCACAAATGTTTAATTTTATTTTATTTTAAAAAGGTGCCAATCTTATTGATTTACATATTCTACAGGTTCAGTGAGAATTGGTATATTCTCTTTTTAAAGTATGTCAGAGGATACTCCATGACAATTTCATACTTATTAAAGGATTTAGCACCAGTCATAATTTTAATTCCATAACATAAGAGTAGGGAGAGGGAATGTAGGGGGAAAGGAAACATCTTGCGCTGTAGCTAGGAAATGTTTTGAGTCTGACATCACAATTAATATGAGGGGAAAATGAAATTTTCCTAAAGTGTGAATTCAAAATTCCACAGGCTCTTGCCAGGCAGGCACAGACTTTGGATCATTAGCAATAGTTTCACTAGAGCCAAATTCTGCATTAGAAGCGATAAGAGTAAGACAGGACCTAAATATGTAATTTTAAAAAGCAGAAGGTTTTTAAAGAAAAACTGTAAGGCACCCAAGAAGTCCCATTCATTGTCAGAATAAAATTTGGTGCTCTGATAAATTGAAATCAATAACTGTTTTAAGGGATACAGAAACACACCAGGCCAATATTTTGCCTTACCAGCATTTGCAATGAAATTGGGATGACATGTGGATAGGAACTACTTACATATAACGTAAGATAGGTAAAAAATGAGTTTCAAATCAGGTGTAATTGGGGAATACCTTCCTTAGTAAATGTCATTTACACAGAAAGAAGAATATAAATTTGTCAGGCAAAGAAAAGAAAAAAAAGACGTTCTAAGCGGTTGAAATGGTATGTGTAAAAAAGGAAGCCAATGAGAAAAAAAAGAGAGAGAGAGAGAATAAGAAATGGTCTGGGTGAAGGATCTGAAACAGACAGATGGGCAGTTTGAAGGAACAGAGGCTGAGGTGAGACGTATGAGTTTGAAGAGGAAGGCAGGAGATGGATAATGTGGGCTTGGAGGCCATGCTGAAGCTATTGGATTTAGTTCAGTTGTAATAGGAAGCGTTTTAAACAGGGAAATGAAAAGATTTATTTTACATTGTCAAAAGAATGTGTTTCATATTCGTACAATTTTTTAAGTGCCTATCATATGGACAATGGATTGGAGGAGACAAGAGGAGAAATAGGGAGATAAATAGGTGCCCATCACAGTAGACAAGACAAGAAGTAATGGCGGCATGTACTAAAATCAAGTGATAAATTGGTTGAAGAGAAATTTTTGAAAAGTCTAATTATTCAACTGGTTCTTCAAGTGGAAGTGATGGAGTAGATGAGAGTAAGTGAGAACAATGACAGAAAAAGGAGTGTCCAGGTAATCGCTCTGAGGCTCTCGAGTCTGCTGCTAACAGATTACCACAAACACGATAGTTCATGGCAACAGAAATTCATTCTCTCACAGTCCTGGAAAGCAGAAATCCAAAATTCAGGTGTTAACAAAGCCCTATTCCTGATGAAGGCTCTAGGAAAGAATTCTTCTTCAACTCTTTGAGCTTCTGATGGTTCTAGGCATACCTTGGCTTGAGGCTGTATAAATCCAATTTTCTTCGTCTTTACATGGTCTTCTCTTACCGATCTCACTTCTTATCTCTCTGCTTTTCTCTTTTAAAGACACTTGTCACTGGATTTGGGATCCACCTAGATAATTTGAGATGATACCATCTTGAGATTCTTCCTACATACATCTGCCAAGACCCCTTTTCCAAATAAAGTCACATTCACAGATTCTGAGATGTGGGCTTATTTTGCGGAGGGAACCACAATTCAACCTACTGTATTGGCTGTATATCTGACTTGAGCATTTGCACAGGAAGGACAACATTGAAGAACAGATTTCAGGGAGAAATCCAGAGTTCAGTTGTAGACATATTATATGGGAGATGCCTGTAACTAAATGAGGTGTCCAACAGTTAATAGCCATAAAAGGTTTATATGTTAGTCACGGGTGTATTGATAGTATTTAAAGCCTTGGAATGGATAACATTGCCTAGGGCAAGTATTTAGCGAGAAGATGTTGGACATAGGTTGCTATTTTAGAATTCCAGGTTTTATACATCTGGTTAGGAGTTGGCAAAAGAATTAAATATGAACTGCCAGAGACGTGTGTAAAGAGGAGAATGTGGTACTTGGATGGTGGTGAGCAAAGGTGAGCAATTGGGTTCATTCAGAGTTTTCAACAAGTGGCTATATAAGGAGAGAAAATTGGTAGTACTTAAAAGAAAAAGAGGTTATTCCTAAAGAGGAAAAATTCAGCATATAATAGTGATTAAAATTGCCAGGAGAGAAAGTTAACTGTACAAAAGTAACAGTGATATATGGTACTATATATGGCAACTTAAACTGAAGGAACTGGGTCATTGCATGACCTGGTCAGTAACGTATTATATTTCATATGCTATAACCACTGGAAAAAAGGGATAAGCTCTTATATATAACCAAATAAAATGTTATAATCTGGCAGCAAATTGTGTTATATATCTACTACATATGTTACTCTTTCATTTGGATTTTTTAAGTCTCCTTTAAATAGTGAATTTGCTAAAAGCAAGTAGAAATGATCACATATTTCTTTTGTATCATATCGTATTGATGTCCTTTACTCAGTGTAAACCAAAAATCTTGAATTAGTTCAAGTCAAGATGATATAACACACAATAGAGAAAACCTCAATGGCTTAACATAATAGGAGTTTATTCTTATTTTGGTTTTTCAGGGCTCCACCTCTCTTCTTCCACAGGGCCAAAGTTTCCTTTTTATTCAGTTGGTGTAGGGGAAATGAGAGGCATATGGGATTGTACATTTTATTTATATGATTTTTACAGGCAATTGCATACATCCCTTTATCTCAGATTCAATTGGCTAGAACTCAGTCACATGTCAAGGGAGGCTGAGAAAGATGGCTGAATTGTGTGCTCAGAAGAGAAATGGGTTTCAGTCAATATCAATCTACCTCAAGAATCAAGGTTTTCTGTGGAGTTCTTTACCTCATCAACAAAAGATGGATTTGAATTATGTGATTCTCAAGATCACACTCATGTTTGACTCTGAATGAACTTAATACTTAAAGTAAGTTAACATTCTCTTAGTTTATCTAGACTACGTGGGCAGTAAGTGCTTCTAAAATTGAGAGAATAGGTAAAATGTATGCATCCTGACAAAAACAACCCCCAAATTCTCACCTTTCATTTCAGAGATGTTCATGTATACAAGTTTACTATTCAATGCAAAAATGGGTCTCTGAAGCTATACACCTAACTGCCTACCCACCGTGCCTACATGAGTGCTTATTTGACATTTCAAGTTTAACATGTTTTGGTTCTTCCCAGTTACCCAGCCCTCCTTATACTCCCATGTTCCCCCTCTTCTTTTCCTGGTAAATTGCAATTTCATTTTTCTTCTTACTCAGGTCAAATTTCCAAAAGTCTTTCATAATCTCTGCTTTTCTCTTATACTATAAATCCAATTTGTCTATGAATTCTACTAAATTCACCAACCAAGTATTTCTAAAATATGTTACCACCACCTAATGCCTGCAAATCATCCTGTACCTGAGTCATTTGCAAAAGCTCCCTAATGGATCTCCTTGCTTCCACCCTTACTCCTTAGGATCCACTCTTCCTAGAGAATGTAGAACAAGCCTTCTAAAACATAAATCAGATCATGTTATTCCTCAGCACAAAATCCTCCAATTATTTTCCATCTCCACAAAATTAAGTGCTGTACTTCAGCTTGTAGGCCTGACACACTCTTACCCTTGGCTGCCACTCAGACCTCAATCCCCCTTCTCTGCCTGAATTCCTTCAGCTCCAGACACATTGGCCACTTTGTAAAATTCTATGTTCTCCCTACTCATTGACTTACTCCCAGGTATTAAATTCTGCATCTCTCTCAAGTCTCTGCTCTAATGTCACCTTCTCAAGGAGGCTGTCTCAGACCACACTATTTAAAACAGCATACATTCATATTGCTCCTGGTCACATATTCCCCAAGTCACATATTCCCCACCTCAGTTTTTTTCATATTGCTATTCAAGTCACTATTGTCTGTCTTCTCCCGCTAGCATGGAGACCCCATGAATGTAGGTACTTTCTTTTGTCTGATGCTGTATTTCCAGCAAGTAGTGTACTATCCAGTACACAGTAGACACTCAATAATGTCTGTCAAGTAAGTGAGTGACATCTACAAATTATTAAATGATTATAGAAGATATATTTTTTAAGAAGAAAAAATTCTCATATCTATTAATAATGTAAAGTTGTACCCCATTTGCATACAATGAATCAAAATGCAATCTGTAAAAATAAAAATAAAAATAAATAAAGTGATTATACTTGGACTGGAGTTGTAGCTCAGTGGTAGAATGCTCTCCTTGCACCTGTGAGGCACTGAGTTTGAGCCTCAGCACCACAAGAAATGAAATAAAGTTATTGTGTCCAAAAAAAAAAAGATAATGTAATGACTTACATATCACCTAAGGGTAATTGAGCCTATCAGTGGTGGTGCAAGTTGAAAAACAAAGGAAACAAAATTTAAATTGACTGTAACAGAGAAGATGGGTAAGTCCAATTTTATTAAAAGATATTTTAGACATGAATGACATCACTCTCATTTGTAAAAGTAAATAAATAATTTCCTCAATAAGTTTAAAAAATACATGTTTATATATTATTTGAAATATACACTTAATAATGCTATTAATAATGCTAATTTATGATTATGCTATGACCCAACAATTCTATTCTCACATACATACCCAATAGAAAAATGTTTGCATGTTTGTATACATAAGCGTTCATGAATGCCCATCATAATGTATCTGGTTGCAGATGACCCAAATGATCATTAATAATAGAATATACCTTTCAATATTGCACACTTCAAAGTTTTACAGAAATGAGAATAAGTTATTACAATCTCATACAACATTATAGATGAATTTCACAAAATACATTAAGAAGTCAGATACAAAAGAATACATACTGTATATTTCATTTTATATACAATTCCAAAAGTCAAATTAATATGATTATTCACATGATATGATTAAAACATAATATATAATATTTGATAATGTATTAAATTAAAAAATTGTGACTATGAATGAGGGGTGGATAGCAATGGGGAGAGGAAACAGGAGGTCTCTGAGATGTAGTCAATGCCCTGCTCCTGATTTGGGGTGCTAGTTTCATGTCTTCATTTTGCAAAAACTCATTGATCGGTTCATTTATTATATATGTCCTTTCCTTTGTGCATATTTTGTTTTCAAAAGCTTTCAAAAGTCAATAAAGCTGCATGTTCAACCAGATCTGAACACTATGTTGATCCCTATTAAAGCTTTCATCTTGCTTTTTTTCCCTGCAAATTACTTTCCAGTAACTTTTGGGTTACTGTGTCTTAATACTCTGATAAATATTAAATCTTTCTCCTTTGATGGTTGCTGGCTTCCCTCATTAAAACAAAGCCATTCCTCCCAAGGTCTGAGCAGAAGAGAGCTCCAGAAGGCTGCAGCCTCTGCCCTTCTATGGGTGTGCCTCCCTCTTCAAAGTCCAGTGTACTGATTGTTGACATGAGTTATGCCGCACTTTTGATCATTTGTCTACAGCACACAGTTCTTTCTGCTGCTTCTATATAGAAAAGCTAAAACAAACTGATGTTTTCCAAATAAATTCTTCTACAAAGGAATAAAGAAGTAGAAATCTGAACAAAAACAAGAAAAAATTATGCTTACACAGAAACAGTCTTATCTCTGATCCATATTTCTCACCCTATCACCCTAACTCTCCTATCAATTATTTTCCTAAAGGCTGGTACCAACTTTGGAAATGGATAAAATCTAGTTTCCTTTCCTCCTTACTCTGTATCTACCTTTTGGTTTAAAAAGATCTCAGTCCACACTCTCAAATTAGAAACAATCTATTTCATGAGGAAATAAAGATTCACATTCTCTATTTCTTTGCCTGCAATACTTTTAATTCATCTAATAACTTTCATGGCTATATCTGATTGAATCACATGCCTTAATTCTAGCAATGAAGAAGATGGAAATAACAGTTATGACCTCCTAAAATACATAAAAAGTATCCAGAAAATGTAGGTCAGCTACAAATATAAGTTAACCACAAAAAAGGTGGAAAAGGAATTTTAAAAAGATAAGTCATCCATTCCCTTTTCTTTGCTACCCAACAATGATATTGATTCTTCTTTCATATTTGAATTCCAAACAATATTTTCTTTCTGAATATTATGCAACTATTTATCATATTAATAAAATACACTCATTCTGTGTTGAAAGAATCCCAATCTCATTAGTTAACACAACTGATTCCAAGTTAGAATTCCTCCATAATACTCATTCCTTCTCTATTCCACCATGTTCTTCCCTTGATATTTTGTAATCTAAAGTTAAGTACCATCAAAACTTCCCCACAGAAAATAGTAGGAAAATGGGAGTGATGGTGGGGAGGTGTTTGCTAAAATGTTTTAATGGATATGTGACAAAAAAGTGAGAAAATAGGCATAAATATTAGAATCTTCTTTTATTCTACTGGAAATAATCCTGTAAATTGATCTATATGATTCCTTTCATCTACAAAACAAGAAGTTAATTCAAGGCCTTTCCTTTTAATTTAGTATATAGACTATAGATAACTCCAAGCTTTAGCCAAAAAAAAAAAAAAAAAAAAAAAAAGCAAAAAAACGAAACAAAACAAAAAAAAAAAACAGCTAAATTAGGTACACTCATATATTGCTGGTGGGGTTGCAAATTAGTGCAGCCACTCTGGAAAGCAGTATGGAGATTCCTCAGAAAGCTTGGAATGGAACCACCATTTGACCCAGCTGTCCCACTCCTTGGCCTATACCCAAAGGACTTAAAATCAGCATACTACAGTGATGCAGCCACATCAATGTTCATAGCTGCTCAATTCACAATAGCCAGATTGTGGAACCAACCTAGATGTCCTTCAATTGATGAATGGATAAAGAAACTGTGGTATATATATACAATGGAATATTACTCAGCCATAAAGAATAATAAAATTATGGCATTTGCAGGCCATATAATAATAAAATGGGGGGGTGGAAGGGGGCAAGAACGGAGAAGGAGGGACTGTATAGAGGAAAAAAAGGGGTGGGAGGGGTGGGGGTGAAGGAAAAAAAACCAGAATGAATGAAACACCTTTACCCTATGTAAATGTATGATTACACAAATGGTATGCCTTTACTTCATGTACAACCAGAGAAACAACATGTATCCCATTTGTTTACAATAAAAAATAAAATAAAAAAAAAGAATTAATGACATTACCAGCTGCTTGAGTTAGGATATTGAGTAAAGAAATCTTGATAAGGGCTTTAAATCAGCAAATTCAGCATCATCTAAAATTATGTCTCCATTTTGGTCTAACTCTTTCAAATTCTTTCACACATAGATGCTCTAGATTTTTGCCATGACAAATTAATAATGCATTTCAAATGATCTAGTGCATAAACTTTTTCCTGCCTCTTTTATTAGAAATTGACCCCTGAGACTTGCTGGTATCTGGGTATTTGACTCTGATTATACAGCCAGCCAGGAGAGGTGGTATAAGCAGACATGAATAAAGGTGGATTTCCTTTGCAAGGTCTTAGGCAAGGGTGTTACAAGCCCTAAGCAAACCAAGCAGGCACATGACAAGGGAATAAGGTGTGCCTCTGCTTACCAAGGAACTATGTGCAATTTAAGATTTATGTACTCTGAAAATCTGACTCTTCCCATTTAACTCTATTTTAACTCTCCATAGGTCTCTCCTCTTGCCCAGGAAATGCCCAAACTTTTACATGAGAGCAAGACTGCAAGTTAAACTGATTGTGTAACTGGTGACCATGAAGATAAAATTTTTAGTTTTATTTTCAGTTATTAGTATTCCATTACAGGAAATTTTCGAAGACCATTTCATATGATCAAGGAAATCAGCTACTCCTGTATGATTGGCGCCTAGGATTTTGCATGTTGAGCAGATTATCTTTCTGAGTTCTCCAGTGCACCAAGAAACCTCCACTACACTCCTTGCATTTCTCAGGTAATCCTACTATTTCATGGCACTGGATATTTATTTAGTTCTTAGAGTCCATCATTCCAAGCAAACATGGGTGAAATTTTAATTTGTTGTTTTGCCACTGCTTGCCATGGGTTGGCAAAGTCAATTATCTGATGACAGTTTTATCCTGAAGGCCTTCAGACGTAAGCAGGTCAAATGATCTCAGATTTCCATTTCCTTAAGAATCTGGATGCTTGTAATTTCATCTGATCCCCATTTATTATTTTGGACAGAATACTAAGTTGTAAATAGAGCCAACTCATACTACTGTAAATAAGAAATAGATCACAGAATACTAGGTCTCATAGGACCTGTGGATCAGAGATCCAATGTGAGAAGCAGGGGGCTGGGGAGATAGCTCAGTTGGTAGAGTGCTTGCCTTACAAGCACAAGGCCCTGGGTTCAATCCCCAGCACTGCGGGGGGTTGGGGTGGTGGAAAAAAATCCCCAATGTGAGAAGCAATTCAGGGTGGAAAAATATCTACTGGTGCCACTCTTGCCACATCTCAACTCCACACTGCAACCTTCATAAATACTACAACTCTCCATGAAGATGCTTGGGACTGAATTTAAAAACCTGTACCACTGCTGCACATCAATTTCCAGATACCACTATGGCCATCCTCATCCAAAGAGCAGTGATTGGATGTCTTATCCCCTGTGTTCCAGGTCAAGGTCTCACAAAGCTGCCTGCATGGAAACTTGTCACCCATGAACATCCTAGTTAGAAGGAAAGCTAAGAAAGTGATGTCTGACTGTGACAACTTACATTTTGGTGTGAATTTCACCTACTATAAAAGGGTTACTTAAAAGTTTTGGGATAGTGTTGGATTGCCTTTTATTTATTCCATTGGTTATAGAAAGATTCTGCCCTATGGTTATATTGCACCCAACTCTGGGTTTATCCACTGTGGTTTATTATTCACATATACTTATAGCCTGGAGAAAGGGGACTGTATGCAAGGTAACATGAAGGTGGCACTTGGAACTACAGCAAAACAAGCCAGGGCTGTGGGAAGCAAGTCTTGCAGATCTAAAGGGTGGGTGACCCTGGTACTAATAGGAGGATGTGACCGACTTGTTGAATAATAGTATGGGCTGTCAGAGAAATGAAACTCACTGTTCAGGGGTGAGCAGGAACTGTGCCTGGTGTCTCTGATAAGGAGGGCTGATTAGCTACAGGACCTTATCAGTCTGAAGAGTGAGGAGGAGAACTTGTAGTTAGGCTATTCAAGATTCTCCCGACTTTATAGGATGTCAAGACAGCATATACTTTATATCTTGCTTTAAGCTTTTTCATATTGAACATTCAATTTGAAAAATAACTTTTCAATTCTCTATTACATCACAAATATTTTTCAATGTCAAAAATAATATTTAAGATATTGTTTAGGTGCATGAATTTATAAAGACATTGTTCTTCTTTAGGAAAGGCAGTGTCGTACATGGATTTTTCTGAAACAAATTATTTTTATACTATGTAGCCTTTTCCCTAATATTAGAATCTGAGCAGTCTGTGACTTTCACTGTGTTAAAATGTGTTATAGTGAACTTAATGTTAATTCTTCTTGGGTCAGATTTTTTTAAATGTAGTTAATATGCCAAAGGCAAAACATTTTAAAGATCTTAAAATATTCACTTAGTATTTTGACCTTTTGGACATAGATTTTTTTATAAGAGTAAGGAGGATTAGTACAACTGGTTGAAAATACTAATATCTTACTCACTTGTAATGTTTTGAAGACCACTATTTGTGAATAAATGTGGGTCTTCAAAGAATCAGTCTGTTTTTAAACAATTTTCCTTTCTTTAGGTGTTAAATGAGTCACTTTCAAAGTTTTCAATTTTTTTCACTATTTTTATGCTTTATGACACGGTATTTTTCAGGATCACAATTACAAAAAGTCCTGAAGAGAAAAGAGAATTTAAAATAGTCAAATAAATGGATTTATTTTATGAAGAAGAGGATGAGGGGGTGCCAATGTGGATGTTTACATGTATGAAAGACTGTTTTATAGGGAATGAAGGCAACTGTTTTCTTTATTTCCTGATGTAAACTAATAATAATAATAATAATAATAATAACTGATTGATTCCTTTTAAAGTATGTATGTCTGACTTAGTGAAAATGTTGACTGGAGAATATAACCAATTAAAAAGAATAAGCAATGTTATCTTTTGACTTTGACAGATATTTCCCTAGCATGCCATCTCTAAAATATAACCACAGTCATCAGTATCAGAGAATGAGGTATGGTCACTCTGAATGTGTTCAGCAATCATTTATAGGGCCTCATGATGTAGCAGGTATTGGAAATTGTACTTCCAGTTTATTTTAGTCTGCACACAGACACACAGATAGTATGCAGAGAGACAGTTGGAATGTAGTGTGGGGGTACTATGCTAGAGACTGAGAAAAGTGGTGAGTAATCATAACCACTTTTTATTTTTTTAAGTGTTCTGTGTAGGTTCAACATGTATTAATATTTGTGGAATATTATCTATGAAGAAACCAAGGTTAGGCAAGATTTGAACACTGACTGTTTTAGTCAACTTTTTCGCTGCTATGCCTAAAAGGATCTGACCAGCACAATTGTAGAGGAGAAAAAGTTTACTTGAGTTCTCACGGTTTCAGAGGTCTTAGTCTTAGTCCATAGAAGGCCGGCTCCATTCCTTGGGGTTCAAGGTGAGGCTGAACATCCTGGCAGGCAGGATGGCAGCTTACATCACAGTGATCAGAAAGCAGAGTCTCCACTCTTCAGATACAAAATATATACCCCAAAGCCACGCCCCAATTCCAATCTCTAACCACGCCCTACCACTTCAGTTACCACTGTTAATCCCTATCAGGGAATTAAATCACTGGTTGGATTAAGACTCTAACAACCCAATTATTTCTCCTCTGAACCTTCTTGCATTGTCTCACACGTGAGCTTTTGGGGGACTCTTCATATCCAAACCATAACACTGATCCAAGATTGTACAGATGGTAAATTGCAGAGATTGCTTTCAAACACAGGTCTCTGGCTGTAGAGCTCTAAGTTCTTAAACACTGGGTCAGTCATCTAAATTTGAGAAGAGATGCCTTAAGTCTGCTGAAGAATGGAAATTGAAGGAGTTGAGGAAAGCCTTCAGTAGGAATTGACAGAAATTGGTCAGTGGTTGGGAGAAAAGGTGTAGATTGGAGAAGAAGTCACACTTGGAAGAGAAAGTGGCTTTGGAGGTATCAGCATCTCCGTCCTTGTTCTTTAGTTAAGAACTTTTCATTCATTCTAAGTCTTTGATGAATCCTTTTACATTGAAAGCAGCAGTTTTCAAACAAGGAGTGCTCAATTTATAAAAAGGATAAAGTCATCATGTTCTTTCTTGATCTAAATAAAAATAACACCCACCAGACATCTGAACTTGCATTGCTTTGTCCATCTTTGGCCAAATGTTTTCCACTCCCAGTATCTGTGCCTGGTTTCCCTGAGCCTCTAACGAACCTTAGTTTCTCCTCCTGATCTCTGAAGGAGACTCTCTCCTTCCCAAAGACAGCACCTTCTCTCGGTCACTGGGAAGTTTCTGAACCACTTGTCACAGCCTATGGCACCTCTCATGCTGTCTTGTAATTGATCCTCATTTAAATTCTGGAATCAAGTGCACACAGTCTGGAATCTGATTTTACTTCATGGCCTCACAATGTCTACTGTCGGGCCTCCCTCTCGAACATTCGTAGTTACTTTCTTTTAGAAGGAGGAAGGAGGAGCAAAATTCATAATTCTCTTCTTTCAGGCTTTTTTGAAGTCCTGGTTGTTCTCTGGTCAATTGATGCTCATTCAGGTGGAGCCTGTGCTCCCTCTGTGCTGGGCCTTTCTTACGTCATACATCAGTGTAAGCAAATAAGTGTGAAGAGATTCAATTTGCATTCTTTCTATGGTTTTTGTTTCTTCTCTGGAAAGTAAATTGTCTTTAATTTTTCTGGTACTTAGGTACACCTCTTGCATCTCACGTAATTCTGTTTTGTTTTGTTTTGTATTTTGAACTCAGGGGCACTCGACTACTAAGCCACATCCCCGTCCTATTTTGTATTTTTTTTTTAAGAGACAGAGTCTCACTGAGTTGTTTAGTGCCTTGCTTTTGCTGAGGCTGACTTTGAACTCATGATCCTTCCGCCTCAGCCTCCTGAGCCGCGGGGATTACAGGTGTGCACCACTATTCCTGTCTAATTCTGTTTATTTTAATCAGCTCCTGGAGCTTTAACAGAATCCATAGACAACAATTCCCTTTCCTACCTGAATTCAGAACCACTGAAAGATGGCCCATAAAAAGTGAATGGAAGATGTGGCTTTAGAGTTGCAGTTAAACCCTGAAGAAGCTAGTCAGAACAGTGGTCCCGGGCAGAGCTGAGAGTCACTTACCTTCCCTAGGGCTCCCCCTAGAGCCGGCCCTGGTTGGCGCACTCCTTTGGGGAGCAGGGAGCAAAGGTGGCCAGAGCCGGAGCTGGCATGTTCAGCAGGGAAAGAGAGATGCTTCCTTGTTGGTGTAAGATAATAAACTTATTTTTGTTTGTCCCCTTTTATAACATTAACTCCTGTTTTCTTTATATTACCCTTTTGTGTTTCATTGTATGAAAGGAATTCTCTTTTAAGTAACCACGTAGGCAGTACTCTTGGCTGTAGTCATATAAAGCATTTTTTGTCTTACATTTCTCAAATTGAGGCTCTTTCATTCTCAAGATACATCACTGTTCTGTTGTAACTATTCAAAGGCAAAATTTCAACAAATTTAGTTGAGTGGTCTACTTGGCTTATAATAGCAATTCTTGAATTAGGCATCATCCCATCTATTAATTAGGCACAGAAATGAGCTGACAAGAGAGGTGGGCTATCTAGGCAGAAAAAGTTGAAGAAAACAGAAACAAGAAACAAAGACAGATTTGTCATCTTTCATCTTCAGTTTGATTAAATGGCACCTGGTGATTCCATTCTAGTTTGGCCTAGTGCAGGAGCTTAGTTCACAATAACAGCCTCCCATAAATTCTATTTAATATTACTCTTTGGTAAAAGTAATCATCAGTATTATTGTAGCATGGCTTCTAATAATGTCCATGTTTTCATATTTGCAAAGTACATTTTCCTGAGTTGATTTTATCAGTGACTTTACTTTGAAAATAATTTCCTTTTAGGAAGATATCATAACAGCACACATAACTGTCCCCAAAATCATATCTGGAATGAGATCACTTGGGAACATGAGTCAAAGAAGGCGTGTCATCAGCTCAGCTCTACTAATGGAGTTGATCTCCCCAGGAGGGCCAAAGAATGTTGTAGATTGTTTGAGGACTTCAAGATAAAGGGCGTAAATTTGAAGGATGTCAAACATAGGAGAGGAAGGGTTCTGCATGCTTGTTTTTCTGCATTGTGGTTTAAACCTCTATCAGACCTAATGACATCCCCCACATTTCCCTAATAAAGAGAGAGAGAGAGAGAGAGAGAGAGAGAGAGAGAGAGAGAGAGATTGAGAGAGAGAGAGAGATTGAGAACTTGAGAGCAAGAGACCCTCATGTAACTCCTCTATTAGCCATCCTGAAAATCAAATATTTGCACTCTCTTCAACTGGTATCTTTAAAAAAAACCATTGTTGAACAGGCAAATAGGATAAGTGAATTCATTACAAGAAGGGAATACTTTGCTTTTGGGCTTCCAGGCTATCGCTCCTCTCACTCATCTTTGAAAAGGTTTCAACATCGTCTCTGTGTGGTCTAATTGCCTCACCTCATTTGTATTAAGCTGATTCATTCATTCCCCAGCCGGATATTTGGTGTGCTTTTCCCCCAGTGGTACCCATGTACTAAAATTGTCTTTTACTGGCTCTAATCACAGTAAGATTCAAAATGCTCATTTTGGCAAAACAGCAGGTCTTAATAGAAGGTAGAGAATTTAACAAAATGAACGCAGAGAGAGTTCAAGAATTTTTTTTTAAGACCTGAAATTCATTTTTCTTATATTTTCTGCAGAGGATGAAAAATCCTGTTGACAATCAGAGAATCCTGTGACATTCAAGTCTGCCCAGAGGAAGCAGCCAAGCAAAGAGGCTCTCTGTCTACAGATTTGCATTGTTCTGCTAACTTTCCTATGCCAAAAACACTCAGTTGCTCCCTTTCACCAGCCTCTAAGGTCATAAGACAGACAGTTCTTTCTTGATTACTCAAACAAATACATGTCTGATTCAGAGGAGGGAAGAGTGTTGCCAACAGTCAATGCTTAGGAAGGGCAAGGTTGCTTTCACTTTATAAGCCAACCTGATGAATCACCACATCCATGACTAATTGTGGTATTAAAATGTGCCCAGTGTTTTTCAGAAAGGAAAGTGCTAAAAAATACCCAAAGAAATACAGAAGAAAACTAGATACTTGTGCATGAGTATATAGGTGACCCAATAATCATAACAGACTTGATAAATATCTCCCTCTATATTCTTTCAATTAAGTCCTGGAAAATGTGGAATTGGCTTTGCTCTGAACCTGGCTTTCCTCACAAGAGTTAGCTTCATGGGCTCAAAAACTTTCCCAAATGTTTTCTAAATCTCATAAGGTTAAGTTCGAACAGTGACTTTAATAATGATTCTGACAGTTTTCATTTCATTTTAAGAAATTGGTAAAAACAGAGTCACTTTTACATATATATGCAAAATATGCATACATAGATATAAATGCATATACATATATGTGCACCATAAACATGTATACATGTAAATATATATATATAAATGAATCACATATATGTGTGATGGGTATATGCATATAAATATATGTATATGATTTCTTCATATAGGTACCAAGAATATGATAATAAGAAAATATAGTCCATGTCTTTGATTGTATAATCTGGGAAGAAAATACATACAGAGAAAATTCTAACATAGTGTAATATAATCAGTAATTGTCGTTATGGTTTGGATGTGAGTTGTCCCCCAAAAGCTCATGTGTGAGACAATGCAAAAACATTTAGAGGAGAAATAATGGCCTTATGAGAGACTTAATCCAACCAGAAAAATCCTCTGATGGGATTAACTGAATGGTAACTGAAGGCAGATAGTGTGTGGCTGGAGGATGTGGGTCATTGGGGGCAGTGCCTTTGGGGTATACATTTTGTATCTGGCAAGTGGAGTCTCTCTCTACTTCATGGCCATGTACTGAAACACTTTCCTCTGCCACTCTTCTGCCTCATCTCAAGTCTCCAGAAATGGACTGTGGACTAAAACCTTTGAAACTGTGAGCCCCCAAATAAACTTTTCCTCCTCTAAAATTGTTCTTGTTAGTCTTTTAGTCACAGCAGTGAAAAAGCTGACTGAAACAATGGTCAAGCACAGGGTATTATGGGAACAAGAAAGAAAATCTTGAAAAAGAGAGCATTTCAGGGAAAGGTTTGGGCAAATGAGTAATGAGCCAATCTTCAAAGACTTCCAGCAGTTCATCTTGTGCAGTAGGAGAGGACCTTGGGCATTGAGTGGAGGGAACTCCAGGTAGAGGAAAAATAGTCAGAACAGCTCTACATCTATTAAAAAAATTAAATTTAAATATGTAAAAGGAATAGCACATCATGAATAAATGAGTTTCATTATGGAAATGCAGAGAAGATTAAACATTTAAAAGTCAATCAATGAAATTCATCATACTAAAAAAAAGATCATCTCAAAGGGTATGGCAAAAACAATTGGCAAAATGCAAAATCTATTCATCATAAAAATAGCACCTCCCAGCAATCTAAGAACAGAAGGGAACTTCTTAACCTGGTCAAGCATCCTTTATGACAAACAAGCAAACAATCTATAGGTAGAATCACAATTTTAAAAAGACAATATGCTTTTCCCTGAGATCAGGAGCAAAACAAGGGTGTCTGTTTTCATCATTTTTGACCTCTTGTTATACTAGACGTCCTCGATTGTCTACATAAAAATAATCCCTAGGAACCTACAAACAAACTTCCAAAATACAAGGTCAATGTACAAAACTTTCGTGTTCTAGTACATAGGAAAGAGAAATTTAAAGTTGAAATTTTAAAACAGCACATTTTATGCACAAGGCCCTGGGTTCAATCCCCAGCACCACCACAAAAAAAAAAAAAAAAAGCAGCACGTTCAGACTTAAAACATTTAATAACATAAAACTCTCAGATATAGAAAAAATATGAACATATAAAAAAGGTAAAATCCCAAGGGATAAATCTTAAAAAAGGATATATATAAAATCTTTTTATAGAAATTGATGAGGACACGTACAATAAAAAGATATGTCATGGGGCCAAGAATTCAGCTCAGTGATAAAGCACATGAGTTCAAGACCCAGCACCACACAAAAAAGATATAAAAGATATAATATATATAATATTACATATATATGTGAGTATAGATATATAGATATATATCTATATATATCATGCTAATAGATTGAAAGATATGCCCAGAACAAAACCTGTTCCTACTAACCAGACTGGAAAAACTGCTAATTTCCTAATTCACAGATCATTAGACAGAGTGTTCAGAAAGATTCAGCCTCAGTGGTGGTAGATAATTAGCCCTGACTGGGTACTGCTCTGGACACCACTTAATCAATCATAAGACCAAGAACCCACATTGCCTTATGAGCTCATGTTTTATCCATGCATGAAACTCATTTCTAACTATTCCTTATCTTTTCCCCAAAGTACCGTGATCTAAACTTCCTGTTATTCAGTTACTGATTATTTGCATGTGACCTTTTTCATTATAAAGTAATTAAAATTAGAAGCATATAACCATGGTAATCAGGAGTGATGAGTATCTTAGTGTGATTTACGTCAAGCAGGTGGCTATTTTTATAATCCTAGTGAGAGATGATGGTGGTATGGAATTGCTACCTGAGGTTGAGAGTCAACTGTGGAGTGATCCTCGGTCCTTGGGTGTGATGTCTAAGATTGGGGCAATTACCTGGAGTAGAAACAGAAGTACAGCAAAAGACAGGGATGGTAACTGCAGCAGGTTATTGCAAAGTGAGGGAAAGGCAAGAAAATGTGAGATTATCTGGGAGAGAGAGGGAGGTCGAAATGATTAGACTTGGGGCTTTTGTCAGGTAAGGGTGGGAGTTTGCAGGGGCATGAGATCTTGGAGTGGCTGGTGGCCACATCTCTTTGGGCCTGGTGCTTGCACTGCTGCTACACATTTGTGAAAACTGAGGGGGTGTACCTACATATTTGAGTCACTTTACCCTTTGGAGCCTAGCACTAATGGTGGAAGGTCATATAAAGGTCAATTGATCCTCGGGGCAGCTTGTGGGTGCACGCACAACCTTGGGAAGATGATATGGGTCTGGAAATCTGTGGAGGAGTAGGAAGGCTCCCCTTGGTGGAATGTGGGGGAAGAGAGACTGGTGTTGCCATTGGATGACTCTGAATGGTCTTCCTACCTTCCTAAGAGAGATTTTTCCTGTAGCCTCAGTGACATGAGGCGAGGGAGGAATTGACATCTTTATGGCATTGTGTGATGGGTATTGAGTCCTCTGGATCAGTTGCCAGTTAGGGGCTCTTTTATAGATGCCCCTCTTACAATCACCCTCTTCTCCCTTTCCTGCTCATCTCTAGCTAACTACTTAAGCTAAGAGGCGCAAGTGGTAGTGGTGAAGGTGGTGAGAAATAGTTAACCCTGGTATATTTAGAAGGTAGGGCCAAAGACTTTGCTAAGGAAATGGATGTAGAACACAAGAGAAAAATGAATACAAGGGTTAACTTCAAGATTGCTAATTTTTTTCTTTTTTTCTTTCTTCCTTCCTTCCTTTCTTTCTTTCTTTTTTTTTTTTTTTTTTTTGTCAAAGGGATCATAATAATATATTACAGTCTGAGATGGAGAAAACTTTAGGAAGAGAAGATTTGAAGGTCCTTAGAGACAAAATAAGTCTTAAATTCCTGTATTTCATTTAGGTGGAGATATGAGGCCAGCCATTGAAAATCCAAATCTGTAATTCATGGTTGATTGAGGTTAGAGGCCTAATTTAGGGTCATCTGTAGATAGAGATGGTTAGAAGCAGGGGCTTGGATGAAGGGGTTAGAGAAGGAAGGTAGACAGTAAAGAGAGAGTACTTGAAGCCTAACTCTGCATCTTTCCATTGCTTAGAGATCAAAAGATAAGACAGAGTAGCAGACTAGAGACCAACTAATAAACCGAGTCAAAGAGTGGCATTGGCTTTGGCAATGTAAGAGTTACTAGTGACCTCAACAAGAGAGCTTTCAGTGAAACTGTTAGGTTGGGATAGTCTTAGGGAGGAGTTTAGACATAAAAGGAAACAGAAAAGGGATGGTTGTTGGAGGAAAGCATAGAGTCAATTAAGATTTGTAGATCGGTTTGTAGTTTTAAGACAAAAGATGCTGGGTATGGTGGCCCACGCCTGTGATCCCAGCGGTTTGGGAGGCTGAGGTAGAAGGATCACAAGTTCAGAGCCAGCCTCAGCAACAGCAAGGCACTAAGTAACTCAGTGAGACCCTGTCTCTAAATAAAATACAAAATAGGGCTGGGGATGTGCCTTAGTGGTTAAGTGCCCCTGAGTTCAATTCCTGGTCCTCTGCCCCCCCCCCAAAAAAGATAATACTGCATATGGTATAATGATAAAGGTCAGCAGAAACTGAAGTAATGATAATTCCCTTTTCTCCCATCTTCTTTGGGTTGGTCTTGCAGGACTTGATGCATAATGGACCACATGTTTGAATTAGTTTATTTAAGAATTTTTTAAAAATATGTGAAACACACTTTCTCAGAGTGCTCATTTTATTTATATTTACTTACCTCAATAAATTGATATCCTATCGAAATGAGCATTTACATTTACGCTGAACTGTAATCAAGCATTTATTCAAAAATTTCAGAGGTTAAGTTTGCTATTGTATCTTGTAATAACCAGTTTTATTTTTGGAATTTAAAAAAATTATTTTTAATGTTCACAGTAGATTCTAAGTTGTTTAGATTTACTATCTACACAAACTGCATTCACCAGATAATAGCCTCAGCACATCCTGCATTTGCTGGTAAATTAACATTCTGTCTATAATTATTACTTCCATAAGATTTATGTTTTGTTAGGTAAAAAGAGAGCATATCACTTTTAGAAAAATATGACTTAGTTAATAGAATCCAGGAAAGGAATTAATAAATAATGAGAAAAAAAATTGCTGATGGTTTCTTGGAGCATTCCACATGCCTGGTTCTATGCTGCAAACTGTTCACTGTCAAATTTTTTCGTCCTCAGCAATTCTCTCTGGTTATTGCCACTATGATCCTCTTTTACAAATCAGGAAGTGAATTATTACAGAAGGTAAGTGACTTGCTGATAGTTACAGAGTTGATAAGTGGTGTAGCTAGAATTTGAGGTCACACGTTCAATGGTCAGACTAGCAACTGGAAGGCAGCAAGAGAGTGTATGTGTCTTTAATATGAAAGGAAAGTTAAAGTGAATATAATAGAAATCACAGAAGGAGTAATATTTATAATTCATTACTTAAAACTATGGATTTACAAATAGTCTCAATGTAGCAAAATGCCCTGTACTGAAAGAATTAGCAAAGATCCATTATTTAGGAAGGGAAATACATTGTTTCTCCAAAAATTGAATTTGAGGCTAGACTATATATTCGCTATGCATTTAGAAGGGACAAGCCAAACTCTAAAAGCAACTTTAAAAGGCAGACAGGATTCCTCTGGGACTTCATATTAAGCTATTTTCAGTAGGGAGTACAAATATTTTGTTCAAAATGCTAAGAAACGCCTTTAAAACATCTCCTAATAGGGTCATACATGGCCTGTTGAAAAGAACAGAAACCCTATTGCTCTACGCTTCTGATATTGTTTTAGTACGTGATAAATTAGTGTTTACTACTCTTAATTTCGTTCTGACTCAACAATAGTGTACCTGCATCAATAAATGTAAGTACTGAAAAAAAAAGTTTGATAAAGATTACATTTTTAATTTTCATTCATTAAAATGGAAACTTATTTCTATGATTAGCTTTTCCTTTCTTTCTGTGTCATTTAAAAGTGACTATTACCTTTTGTACTTCTTTACATTCCCTGGAACATGTAATTTGTGCTAAATTTAAATAACCGTTGCCCATTTTTACCAAATGAAAATAATTCCAAGTTTGCAGAGAGAAATTAGGTAGCACTCCCAACTACTTATGGGTGCTCTCTTATATTTTAGGGTAACCTTAACCATCAACTCTAAAGCTGCACGGGGAATATAGCACCTTCCACATTTTGAACATCAGGGATTGTGCAGCTCGAATAACAGATCTTTGCATAGCTATGCACATCTAGTCCCAAAGTAAACTACAATTTGCATGAAATAGTAAATGAATATGCTTCAACAACAGACTCTTAGAACTGGGTGGCACCTGAGGATTCATTATATTCTTCCTTCCCACCTTAGGCAATAATGTTCTCTACAAAAGCGCTAACAGATGGTCAAGAACTTATAACTCTATTTTAGATTTTCTTATTAAAATGGCTAGATTTCAGAGTCTAGCTTCCTGCCAAGCTGCTTTTCAACTGCAGAAATGCATCTGCTCAGAAACCCAAAAATAAACATGCTTCCCAAAGGAATCAAGTATGTTCTATAAAATCCTGGCCCATCATAGGATGTAGTAAACATAAATTCCATTACAATTTAATTCTATTATGATGGCGATATGGCCTTTTGTTTCAGATTGGAAGGTGCTGAATGCAGTTGGTGATGCTGAAACTAAGGGTAGAAGATTGTGAACTGAGACGTGTGCACTCAAATCCTAAATGCATGCTGGCATCAACTTTCAGAAAGTGAAATAATGCTTCATAAGACAATTTCATTTCATTATTTTAAGTTATTATATTCAGTGTACACAAAATCTGTCATTATGCTCAGATGTGATATGCAGCAGATTAACTTGGACCAAAAAACTACAACCTGTGATCACCAGGACTAGTAAGGGGGAAACCTACACTCCGAGTTCTATGCACACTAGCATTCTCAACTACAGATATAAGATGCTCAAATTTGCCCAAAATTGGACAAAAAAGGAGTTTGTGAGCCTGAATTATTATCATTAGTCCTCCTGTATTTCTATATAGAACAACTCACTTGCAGTGCTTCTCAAAATGTAACAATGCTATAAACTTGTTTTATTTTTATATGCACTCATTAGCTTTCAAATTTACTCAGCAGATATTAGTGCACACATAATGGAATTCAACTTACAACCTTTGAATCCTTTGAGAGCACTTTTGCTGGTAACCCCTCTATCACTTGTTGCTTCCTTGCTGTGTCTGTCTTTGGAAGATGTTGCGACTCATTTAATGGAGAAAAGATTCCGTTAATAATCAGTAGATATGACCAGGCATTCAACCCTAATCTAGAAATATAACAGAAGGCATTTTAAATCTAGTATTTTATATATATATAAAAACAGTATACTTATGAAATGTGGATATTTATTACAAGCAGAGATTAGTTTCAGAAATGAGACAATTATAATGTGCTACACTTAGAACACATTTAAACAAAATAAACTCCATGTTTTAAAACTTAATTAGATTATATTTTTAATTTTGCCATTTTGAGGAGGTTTTCTCGTGATCCTGATTCTAACTTAAAATTCCCTCTTCTCACTCTCCTTTACCTATCCTAAACTCCCTTTCTTTAACACATCACCGCTTAAAACATTTTTAAAAAGAAGTTTTCTAAAGGTTTTTGGACTCCAAATTGTTCTTACAAAACTTTTGGATAATTCAATGCAAACTAACCAAAAACACATGGAATCGAATTCCCTTTGAGATTTTATAATCAGGGTTAAAGGACATGGCAAACTGCAATGGTTTAACAATAGGAACAACAAAATCAAGAATATTCAGCCTCACTATCTCCAAATTTGCTTCCAATCCATTATATTTAAAAAGGAAGCATGTGCAGGGGCAGGAGGGAGGAAACTGCTGGTTATCTGATTTTCACTTTCCTGCAAGATCCAAGACCTCATCCACCAACTGTCACCTTGCCTGAATAGTCTCAGCCAGGGTGATTTTGTGCTTAAAGGAAACCTCAAGTGAGAATCATAGGCACTCTGCTTAAACCCCACATCTTTTCTGAAATTCTGATGGGCTCTGAAAGCTCTTGCTGTACAAATATAATTAATTATACTCCTCTTATAACCTAAAGCAAAAAGTATCAGGCTTTTATTTAGATACTCTCAATTTTCAGCATTCTGATCTGTGCTCATTATTTTCCAAGCCGTGCACGCAAGGACAAAAAAGCCACCTGTCTTTCCCTTATGGAGCTTGTGCTATACTGAATGCTTCCTGGGACTGCTATCTGCAGGAGAGGATTTGGCAAGCACAGCTTTGGGTAGAGAAAGGTGTCACCATTGCCTAGGACAAGGGCACAGTGAGAGCCACATGAAGGAAGAGATCTGTGGCTGTCTAGATGAGAAGGAATGAGAGAACAAACCAGAGATATGAAAGAAGACGTGGAAAGATGGAATCATACCCGAAATGGTTTAGATATAAAATTGGCAGTAACCACTTAACTTTGGGAATCAACAATGAATTCCTCTGAAAAAAGAAATGTGCTAATAAAAAAGAAAATTACAAGAGACTTGAGAAAGGTAGTAATCACTTTAGGTTTGTGGGTCAGTTTTATATGCTCTGTGACAGACTGCCACAAACTTAGCAGTTTAAAGCAATTCACATTTACTATCTCCTTTAAGATTTCTGTCACCTGGGGGTGACTCAGCTAGGCCCTATGCTGAGGAGCTCACAAGGCCACCAGCAGGAATGTCAGCCAGTCTGTATTCTCATCTGGATGTTTGACTGGGGAAGATTGACTTTCCCAAGTCTTTTCAGATTTCCGGAAGAATTCATGTCTTTGTGGGTGTATGCCTGAGGGTCTTAGCTTCTCACCAGTTGTTGGCTGACCCTCAGGTCTTAGAGATAGTTCCTTGCCACCAAACCCTCTCTGTAGGCAGTTCATACATAATATGGCCATCTGTTTCTTCAAGGCCAATGGGAGAATCTCTAATTGCATTTTGTCAAGACAGAGGCTTGTATACTGTCCCAGCAACTCAGCTTAATCAAAAGAGTGAAATTCCATCACTTTTCCCATATTTTATTTGTTAGATGCAAGCCAAAGGCTTTGCCTGCCCAAAGACAAGAAGACTAAACAGAAGTGGGGAATTCATTGGAAATTAGTTCACCACAGTTTGGATATGTTGTGCTTGAGGCCTTAGAGGAAGTTTCTGGTAAACGAGTCATCTACAGAAATAAACTGGGCAGTGTCCACCTAAAATATATTCTTCCGAGTGAGCTTTCAATAGCAATTGAATTAAACTACTACATCCTCTTATTTACTTATCTATCCTATGCTAGATAAGACTATAAAATCAAGAGAAGTAAACCTTTAGTACAACAACAAAAATCAGAATAATATTTGTCAGATGGTAGTGAAAATGATAAAGATATGTCAGTGGCATCTCTCAGACAGGGCTAGAAGGCTGGGAGGTGGATGTTTATCTCTTGGAGATAAACATAAAATAATTTATTTTTCTGAAAAGCTTCATAGAAACACATAAATTGGCAGCCTCTCAGCCAACTATCTCTTGGAAGAAATAATACCTCCCAGTACACATTAGCTGCTGAGCCAATTTTCACATAACACACAGAAGTTAATTCTGGTCAGCTCTCAATGAAATTGTGACCTCTGCATATCCTTTGGAAAATTGCAGGGAGGTTCAGAAGCAGAGGCCCACAGGCAGTATGGTAGCAATTCATGCTACATTAGCAGACTTTGTTTCCTTGTTATTTTATCCCAATGAGGAAAAATAAAATGATCCTAGATCAACATTATCTAGACTTTAGGTGACAAATCTGTTGACACATCAATAACATCATCTGTGCATAAAGTACCATTCTTGCTCTGCCTGTATTTTGGCTTTCATAGCTTTTCACCAATAGTCACTCTATTTCCTAAAGGCAGAAGATAAAACATATGGTTCACCATACTCTGCATAGAAAAAATAAATATAATAACTCTATAAAGAAGAATGTCCCCTGCCCAAATTTAAATTTTGTTGCTTTGTAATCACAGGTTTGAAAAAATCACCTCATATCTATGCTTTAAAAATCTAGGTATAAAACCTCAAAAGGCAAACCATAATCTGAGGAGATACTTGGGACATGTATGGTAAAGGATTGGTACCATTTTAAAACCAATGACAAAGATAAACACAATAAGAGCAAAAGAATAGTGAAAGACATGGAAAAAAAACACAATGGATAATAGCTATTGAAGAAGATTCAATCTTACTTGGAATTAGAGACATGTAAACAAAAGCAATAAACTCTCTTATTATATATTTAATTAGCAGACCCAGGTGAGAGTACAGGAAATTTTGTACTTTTAAGTGACTGGAGATAGCATAAATTTGTACAAACTTTCTGGGAAACAATTTCAGTATACATCAGAAGTTTTAGAAAGTAATAATTTTTGCACCAACAATCCCACTTCTAGGAATTAATCTTAAGGAGAAAAATGTGAATTAGCTTCAATGACTTTTTAGAATCACAACTTACTAATGGTAGGGGAAAGTAAGGATGAACAAATTTTCAGCATTAGAGAGTTAATAAATAAGTTATGGTATAGTCATCGCCCACCATAGATGCTTTTGACCTGATTTCCCACTCTGTGCCCTATTCCCTCTGCTCTGAGACCCACTGCCAGCCTCACCTGACCCACAGAAGAAGGGTCATGGTGCCACATGACCCTTTGCATCCCCTCATTCCAGTTACAGGAAAACAGGGAAAATGAAATGGGGCTGGAGTTTAAGCAGAGAATAGGAGTTGGGCACAGTGTCGTCTGACTATAATTCCAGCTACTCCAAAGGCCAAGGCAGAAGGATCATGAGTTCCAGGTCAGCTTGGGCAACACAGTGAGACCCTACATCAAAAATACATATATTAAGGAGAGAACAAAAGAAATTGAGGGCTAATATGCCTCCTGTCCTCAACTATCTCAAACCATATGCTCAGAGAGAACAAAACTTGAAGAAAAAGAGTCAAAATACAAAGTTCATTTTCTTCATTTTGGGAAATGAAGTAAATAGATAAAAAACAAAGGCAAGAACTAAAATTTGCAGTAGACCAAATCACATTGGTTTATTGAAAAGAGGGATTTAGGGGACACTGGTTTCAACTCTGGGTAATGTGTTAGAGAAAGAGTGCAGGAAGGAAAAATATAGGGTGCATATAAAGATGATCTCCTGAGAGGATAAAGCCGGCATGGGAAGATACTCACACATCAGTCAGTCTCCTGAGTCCGAACCAGTTTAGGGAGACAGTTCTCTCTGACCCTTTTCATTTTCCCCAGCCAGAGCAGAGGACTGCCTGACTTTATCCTTTCAAGGATGTTTGTACAGTGAACAACCTTGGAAGATAAAGGTAGGTCTCCTTCTAGGTCAGAGGCTACCTTTGCTCATTATCTTTAATAATAAAGATAATGGCCCCTTCCAGAGCAAACATCAGGCAAGTTTGCTTATTTCCCATCAGAAGACAGATTCACCAAGGCTGAGATTTCTCAGCTGTAAAAGAATGCTGCCATCTGTAATTGTCCTCCAGGACTTCTCCATAGCAACTTGGAGGGAATTTCAGGCAAAGGAGGATCAATGTAAACGTGAAGCTTATCCACTTATTGTGCCACCATAATGTCCTTTTTCTCTGAACCAGGAGCTTTGTTCCTTCTGCCAGTACCTGTGTGAAACTGGGATAGACTGAGTCATCAACTTGCAAACAGGGCAAGATCACTGTTCCTGCTAACCAACTCTTTCTAGTTGAAAGACACATGCATCTCCTTGTGAAAGATCTCGATCGACAGCACTCATAATTCTACCCAATGGGAGGGTCCAACATCATATAAGTGACGTGTATCACTGAGAAACAGTTAATAAAAAATAATGCGAATTATTTCATTAATCCTTAAAATTTTTAAAAAGCAAATGAAAAACTCTATTTTGCTTATTCTAAACAACTTGGAATCTGTCAAATTCTATTGCCTAGAATATCAGACATAGTTTTAGCCACACTAATTAAATTGCTTGAGATAAATCTGACCAGAGAATGTTGATGTAGAATCCTGGGCCTACTTCTGTTTGAAGGATGTATTTCTTGGAATTCTATTAATAGATAAACATATAGATTACCTCAATAAAATTTTAGTGCAATTTTATACATTTATTCTCTTAGATCGAATGTGAATAATGTAATCTTAAAGAACATTTAATGATGGTGAAAGATGCTATTTAATTCACACTCACTATTCTAGAATTCGTAAGAAGATGCCATGCTTCTGTGTGATAAAGGTAAAACAATATTTTAACTAGTATTATCAGAGTAAAACACTAGAAACTTGCAACTTGACATTTTCTCCACATGTTGAAAGACAAATATATACAACTTCATTAACTGTTATTTTTATTTTCTTTAATTTTCTTTTTAAATATCAGTTTTTGCAATAACAATATTTAATTCTTCCAAACTATCATAAATATAAAACATAGTCAAAATTTTCTGTAATTACCTTAGCAGGTAATATTGAGATTAACAATATTTCTCTTAAATTACTTATAAGAGTATAAGAAAAATGGAGAGGATATTAGAGAGACATTAGCTCTTTTAAGAGAAAAAAATCTTAATTGTTCAGGGGCTTAGCACAATGGAAAATTTTTTCCATGTACAATCCAATGCAGAGTTCATGGTCTGCGTTGGGACCAAGATGTATCTGTTTTATGTAGTCATACAGAGAGCTAGGTCAAGGGCAGGGCTGTCCTCAGCAACACATGACATTTCAAGGTTGCCATGAGAATCAACAATCAAATGAAGCAAAAGGCAGGACAGCTGCTATCGAAGTACCTTGTTCCAGAAGTGATGGATGTCATAGTCTATTGGTAAAATTATCTACATGGTCTCTCCCAGCTGCCAGAAGCTATGGAAGCATTGGCCTGTGCTGGTGCTATGATTTTGATATGGTTTGTCACTACCAAAACTCATGTTGAAATTTTATTCTCAGTGTGGTGGTGTTGGGAAGTGGCTGTTGGGATGAGCTTAGGTCATGGAAACATGGCTCTCATGAGTGGATTGATATCTGTCTTGAGAATCCAGGTTAGGCCTCTGGAGACTAGATTACATCTGTAGGAGTTAGTCAGGTCTTGCAGAACTGCATTAGTTACTGCAAGACCACATTGTTATAAAGTGGACCTGGTATCTCTCAAACACTGCTCCGCTTCTGCGTGTGCCCACTTCTTCCTTCTCTGCCACGATACAATGCAGCATGAGGCTTTCACTGAAAGCTGATCAGATGTGGCCCCCCAAACTTAGATAGAACCATGAGCCCAAATAAACTACTTCTATTTATAAATTATCCAGCCTCAGGTATTTTGTTATAACAACACAAAACATACTAAGATAACAGGGAAGCTACAGAGATAAAACACATAGCATTAATTTTGTGCTGTTAGCTATCTCAGTTCTAAGCATACTTCAATTGAATTTTCATTTTCTTTTTATTTATTTATTTATTTTTTTTTTACAGACTGCATTTTGATTCATTGTACACAAATAGGGTGCATCATTTTGTTTCTATGGTTGTGTACAATGTAGATTCATACCATTCATGTAATCATACATGTACATAGGGTAATGATGTCTGTCTCAATCCACCATTTTTCATACCCCCCTCCCTCTCATTTCCTTCTACATAATCTAAAGTTCCTCCATTCTTCTCTCACTCCCCACCCCCCACCCCCATTATATATCATTCTCCACTTATCAGGGAAAACATTCGGCCTTTGGTTTTGGGGGATTGGCTTATTTCACTTAGCATGATATTCTCCAATTCCATTTATTTATTTGCAAATACCATAATATTATTCTTCTTTATGGCTGAATAATATTCCTTTGTGTATATATACCACAGTTTCTTTATCCATTCATCTATTGAAGGATATCTAGGTTGGGTTCACAATCTAGCTATTGTGAATTGAGTTGCTATAAACATTGATGTGACCGTTACCATAGTATGCTAATTTTAAGTCCTTTGGGTATAAACCAAGGAGTGGGATAACGGGATCAAAAGGTGGGTCCATTCCAAGTTTTCTGAGGTTCTCCACACTGTTTTCCAGAGTGGCTGCACCAATTTGCAACTCCACCAGCAATTTTCATTTTCTAAAAGAAAAAAATCTTTGGAGAAATACTTTGAGACAGAAATCAACTAGCATAATGAGTTAAGTATGAGCTTAAGTGTTTCAAACACATATTTCAAAGTTACCAAGATAGACCAATTCAGAAGAAAGAAACCTGTTAGAAGAAATAACCTTAAAGATGATACTGTTCGTATTGATATATTGAACACAGAAAAAATATTGGACTGTTTCTTTCTTCCCTTTCCCTAAATTCACACTCTTCTGAACTCAAATAAAGTTGCATTCAGAATTTTTTTAAAAATGCTACTAGTCTCACTAAAGGGTTTTGAAAATAATAGAATCATGCTGCTCTATTACAGCAGACGGTCCACTTTTTTCCAAAGGCACTGTGACCTGTGGAAGAAATAAACTTCACTACTGTTCATTTGCATTTGTATTTGTAGATGCAATGATAGTCATATAATTGTTACATATATTTTGTCATGCCAATTAACTAGCATGATATAAATTGATTCTTAGCACACGTCTTATGTCACTGAGATTAAAACAATCAGTGAAGGCTTTAAGTTAAATTGCAACTGAATTGTCCATGGCTAGGTACCCAGGAAAGGGGCACTTCCTACTGTGAGCAATGGTTATTGTCAAGAAAAACAGTATTTCTGTAAACATGTGGTTAAGCACCATAAATCCCAAGTTATTCTGTGATTAAATACCAACACTCAAACTGAAAGTAGACCTTTAAAATTTTTATAGATTGTTTCTCTTGGGTGAAGGTCTTTTGATTTGGGGGTGGATGTAGAGGGGAGGAAGGAAGAGGAACTGCCTCACTCTAAACTGATAAGGCTGCTAAAATCTCTCTTATCAATGGCATTAGCACTTAACTTGTTTAGAAATAAATGAAAAATAATTCTGTGAGTCACCACATCTTGTCCATTCCAGCTTGGCAGGCCACCTTGTTCTAGTGGAAACTGAGTCAGTGTGGGAAGAGCCAGAATTTAGGCAGATTTCATCAAATATCCACACTGATGCCAAGTGAGCCAGAAAAAAAGGAAAGTCCTGCAACTGGAGTTGATAAAAAAACTCACGTTCAATTTAAGTCAATTCTGTGCTGTAGCAGAATGCAGTGGCACATGCACGTAATCCCAGGTACTGGGGAGGCTGAGACAGGAAGATCAAAAGCTCAAGGCCAGCCTGGGCAACTTAACCCTGAATTCAATCCCCCCCACCCAATAAAAAGAAGAAAAGAAAAAAGGAGAGAGAGAGAGAGAGAGAGAGAGAGAGAGAGAGAAAGGGAGGGAGGAAGAAAGGAAGAAAGAAAGAGAAATTCTGTGCTGTGAAAGTAGAACTTCAGATCTAAAATTAAATTTTGACTTCAAAGAAATCAGACAGCATTATGGGAAGGAAACCATTGGCCTGGGCTTTCACATCTATTAGTTAATAAATATTCTCCATATATACATATATTAAACTAACTCGAATAATATTAAAAGATAAATTTTAGTTCCTATTCTATTCTTTCCCATTTATCCTACTTCCCCACCTCCCACTCCCACTTCTACAAAGATCCTGAGTTTAGGAAGAAACACCTAATTAATGTCAGGGTAGGGTGAGTAAATTAATCATACCCTGTTGTTTAAAACATTACAATCCTTTTTAATTATAAGTCACAATATATCTCATAGGACAAAGGCAAGTATTCAGAATACAGGGCTTGGAATATAGGATTCTGTAGAACATAGGCAAACACACCAATTTAATGTAATTCTGTTTTTTGTTTTGTTTTGTATTTTTGCTTTTCTTCCCGCCAACTTGTTTCTTTTTGCTTCTGAAGTTCCCTTGAATAGTTATTTTATTTTATTTTTTTCTGAGTTACACATTTTTTAACGACTGTATTGTTCAGTTTGAACAAGTGCTCAGGGTGAGGAAGGTTATAGGTGAGGTATTCACAAGGATTTCCTGTTTGTGGTGGCTTAGTTTTCCTCCTTGGTAATGTGTTTTTTACATTTTTAAAAACTTCTGTGTGTTTTAATGTTATTCCTCCACCCCACAACTTAAAAGACAGGCAAGGTAGGGAAAACAAAATTTAGGGCCAGCTCTTACTCTTTCTCAGTGACCACAGAGTAGTTAACCTAGCTTTATTCTATGTACAAAATGGACAAAGTAAAAACTGCCCTGAATTGTCGCAGAATTCTTGTGAGGTGCAAATGAAATGTATATGTTGTTTATTTTAGGAAGTAAAATGTGATAAAGATTTTGAAGTGTTAACAGTAAATTCTGAGACAAATAAATTCACCAATATCCAAAGGGAAAAAAAGAGAGTTCTGTACCTAATGGGAATTATAGTCCATTGATAATTGGTCCACAAAATTATAGTACAAAATAGCATCCATGTCTCAACTTCTTATTTTTTAATTTTTAAAAAAATTTTTTACAGACTGTATTTTGATTCATTGTACACAAATGGGGTTCATTGTTTCTCTTCTATGGTTGTACATGATGTAGATTCATATCATTTGTGTAATCATTCAGGTACATGGGGTAATGATGTCTGTCTCATTCCACCATCTTTCATATCCCCCTCCCTCTCAATTCCTTCTACATAATCTAAAGATCCCCCATTCTTCTCTCACTCCCCACCCCCTGACCCCCATTATATATCATCCTCCACTTATCAGGGAAAACATTCTGCCTTTGGTTTTGGGGGATTGGCTTATTTCACTTAGCATGATATTCTCCATTTCCATTCATTTATTTGCAAATGCCATAATATTATTCTTCTTTATGTCTGAATAATTTTCAACTTCTTTTGGAGAAAGAAAACATGAAGCATAACCACCTGAAATAGTTTGAGGTCTGTTTCCTTTGTGTGTGATTTGCCTATGTCCCTCTGGAGATGTGCTAGGGCAACTGAGTACCACACAACCATGATGTGGTTAAAAAAAATAGATGACCTACTTTTGTTGTTGTTATTACTATAGAATAATAGGTACACACATTAAACAAAATCAAATGATAATAAATGTTCCACTTCCCGTCCTACCCGATGCTACTCATCTCTTCCCAGTTTCTGTTTTTAGTTCTGGTTGTTTCCTTTTGGTTTTCCACTGACTGATACACTTACATTTTCTGATTCATCCAGTTTAAGGACTATCTTTTGATTTCCAGTTCAAGGTACTCAGCAAACACTTTGCTTTCCGTCTCTCCTGGTCCCTCTTGAGTTTTGTTTCACTACACACACACACAATCTTTTAGCTCATCTATGGGTTATTGTGTTGTTCAATAATACACTGAAATTTCATTTCTTGTTTCAACTGAGGCCCCAGGTATTGTCTCAGTGACCCGCCCCCTTCAGCCTTCCTCCCATCCCATCTCTCTGGCATCCTTGTTTCTTCATCAGCAAGGATTTTAACATTCAGGACCTCTGCACTGAGAATAGTCTCCCACAGTTGTAGCGACTCAGGTCACATTTATATTTTATTATTGTATATCTATAATTAATCATTAAAACCATGTCTATAAGTGATTTGTTGATGCTGGAAAATAACATTTACAATGTCATGTATGAAGTGCTGTTTCCTTACACTTTTGATTTGCATTTCTCTACCAGTTAGAAATACTGATTTTTTCATGAGCTCATTGGCCATTTTTAGCTTTTTTGGATAACTGTCTATTCATGTAATTTGCCTATTTACAAATTTTTATTTATTTTTATGAAAGCATTATGATTATACATAGTAGTGAGATTCATTGTGACATATTCATAAGTACATGTGCCGCTTGCCACTTGCCGCCGACCAGCGGGACAAACAACAGGTACTCTTCAGAAGTTCATGAAGCAGCTCCTGCTTTATTCGGATAACACCCTCAATATATAAGCAGTCTCATGCATAAGCAATTGTAATCAGATATGTCAATCCAATCCTATTAAAGGTCAAGCGATCACGAGCTCAAGCATACATGTAAGATATATCTGTCCACGCGCTAGGCGGCTGAACTAATTATCATACAGCCAATGGTAAACGCTTCCTGGTTTTCTCAAGGCGCATTCAGCACGCCCTTTGGCTCTCTGCCAGTCGCCATCTTGGATGCATGTGGGTAACCCTGGGCCCAGGGTCTCGCCCGCCACATACATGTAATGTAATTTGATCAATTTCAATCCCCCTCCTCCCTCTCTCTGATCCCCTTCCTCAACTCTACTGGTCTTCCTTCTATTTTCATAAGGACCTTTTTTAAAATTTTTTTTTACTTTTTTCTCTCTAGCTTCCACATATGAGAGAGAACATGACTCTCAACTTTCTGAATCTGACTTATTTTGCTCAGCCTGATGCTCATAAATTTTATCCATTTTCCTATAAATGACAATTTCTTTCTTTGTGACCGAATAAAACATCATTGTGTGTGTGTGTGTGTGTGTGTGTCTGTGACTTTTTTTTGGGGGGGGGGGGGCATTCATCTGTTGATGGACACCTAGGCTGATTCCATAATTTGGCTATTGTGACTTGTGCTGCTGTAAACATGGTTGTGCATGAACCGCTATCATATTCAGGAAAAATATCAAGGAGTGGTATTGCTGGGATATATGGAGATTTCATTCCATCTTTTGAGGAACCTCCATGCTGATGTGCATAGTAGTTAAACTAATGCACATCCCATCAACAGTGTATAAGTGTTCCTTTTCCCAATATCTTCACCAGCACTTATCATTCCTAGTATTCTTAACGATTGCCATTCTAAATGAACCGAGATTAAATTTCAGTATAGTTTTGATTTGCACTTCCCTGATTGCTAAAGAAGTTGAACATTTTCTCTTCTAGTTGTTGGTCATTTTAAGTTTTTCTTTTGAAAAAGTTTGTTTAGTTCATTTGCCATTTATTAATTGGATTATTTGACATTTTGGGTATTAAGTTTTTTGAGTTCTTTATATATTCTGAATATTGATCCTCTGTCAGAAGAGCAGCTGCCAAAGATTTTCTCCCACTCTGTGTGCTCTCTCTCTTCACGCTCTAGTTTCCTTTGCTATGCAGTGGCTTCTTAAGTTGAAGTCCTCCCATTGATTTATTCTTGGTATTATATCCTGATCTTTAATAATCTTATTGAGGAAGTCATTGCCTGTGCCTATATGTTGAAGTGTTGACACTGTTTTCTTCTAGCTATTGCAAAATTTCTGGTCTAATCCTTATTTCTTTGATCCATCGGAGTTGACTTTTGTGCAGGGTGAGAGATAAGGATAAAGTTTTATTCTTCTACACATGGCTATTCAGCTTTCCCTGCACCATTTGTTAAAAAGTCTGTCTTTTCTCCAACATATATTCTTGCTTTACCCATTTTTGAATCAAGTTTTGTTGTTGTTAAGTTTTAGAATGTTTCTTTAGTCCAGATACCAGTTTCTTATCAGACACATGGTTAGCGCATTTCTTCTTATTCTGTGAGTTGGGTTTTTAATCTGTTGAAAATGATTTTTGATGCACAAGATTTTAAGATTTTCATGAATCCATTTGTCTATTCTTTCTTTTGTTTCCTGTTATATCCAAAAAATCTTTGTCAAGTCCAATGTCATAAAGCTTTTGCCCTATGTTTTCTTTTAAGATTTTTTTTTAATTGTAAACAAATGGGATACATCATGTTGTTTCTCTGTTTGTACATGGCATAAAGGCATACCATTTGTGGAATCATAAATTTACATAGGGTAATGTTGTTTGATTCATTCTATGAAGCCAACATTACCCTGATACCTAAACCAGACAGAGACACATCGAGGAAAGAAAATTTCAGACCAATATCCTTAATGAACATCGACGCAAAAATTCTCAACAAAATTTTAGCAAATCGCATACAAAAAATATTAAAAAGATAGTGCACCACAATCAAGTGGGTTTCATCCCAGGGATGCAAGGTTGGTTCAACATCAGGAAATCAATAAATGTAATTCACCATATCAATAGACTTAAAGTCAAGAATCACATGATTATTTCAATAGATGCAGAAAAAGTATTTGATAAAATACAGCATCCCTTCATGCTCAAAACACTAGAAAAAATAGGGATAGTGGGAACATTCCTTAACAATGTAAAGTCCATTTATGCTAAGCCCATGGCTAATATCATTCTAAATGGTGAAAAACTGAAAGCATTCCCCCTAAAAACTGGAACAAGGCAGGGATGCCCTCTTTCACCACTTCTTTTCAATATCGTCCTTGAAACTCTAGCCAGAGCAATTAGACAGACCAAAGAAATTAAAGGGATACGAATAGGAAAAGAAGAACTCAAACTATCCCTATTTGCTGATGATATGATTATATACTTAGAGGAACCAGGAAATTCCACCAGAAAACTTTTAGATCTCATAAGTGAATTCAGGAAAGTAACGGGATATAAGATCAATGCACATAAATCTAAGGTATTTTTATACATAAGTGATGAATCTTCAGAAAGAGAAATTGGGAAAACTACCCCATTCACAATAGCATCAAAAAAAAATAAAATACTTGGGAATTAATCTCACAAAAGAGGTGAAAGACCTCTACAATGAGAACTACAGAACACTAAAGAAAGAAATTCAAGAAAACCTTAGAAGATGGAAAGATCTCCCATGTTCTTGGATAGGAAGAATTAATATTGTCAAAATGGCCATACTACCAAAAGTGCTATACAGATTCAATGCAATTCCAATTAAAATCCCAATGACGTACCTTACAGAAATAGAGCAAGCAATTATGAAATTCATCTGGAAGAATAAAAAAACCCAGAATAGCTAAAGCAATCCTTGGCAGAAAGAGTGAGGCAGGGGGTATCGCAATACCAGATCTTCAACTCTACTACAAAGCAATAGTAACAAAAACGGCATGGTATTGGTACCAAAATAGAAAGGTGGATCAATGGTACAGAATAGAGGACATGGACACAAACCCAAATAAATACAATTTTCTCATACTAGACAAAGGTTCCAAAAATATGCAATGGAGAAAAGATAACCTCTTCAACAAATGGTGCTGGGAGAAATGGAAATCCATATGCAACAGAATGAAACTAAACCCCTATCTCTCACCATGCATGAAACTAAACTCAAAATGGATTAAGGACCTCGGAATCAGACCAGAGACCTTGCATCTTATAGAAGAAAAAGTAGGTTCAGAGCTTCAACATGTAGGCTTAGGACCAGACTTCCTCAACAGGACTCCCATAGCACAAGAAATAAAAGCAAGAATCAATAACTGGGATAGATTCAAACTAAAAAGCTTTCTCTCAGCAAAGGAAACTATCAGCAATGTGAAGAAAGAGCCTACAGAGTGGGAGAAAATCTTTGCCAATCATACTTCAGATAGAGCACTAATCTCCAGAATCTATAAAGAACTCAAAAAACTCTACAAGAAGAATGCAAATAATCCAATTGACAAATGGGCTAAGGAAATGAATAGACACTTCACAGAAGAAGATCTACAAGAAATCAACAAACATATGGAAAAATGTTCAACATCTCTAGTAATAAGAGAAATGCAAATCAAAACTACCCTAAGATTCCATCTCATCCCAATTAGAATGGCGATTATTAAGAATACAAGCAACAACAGGTGTTGGTGAGGATGTGGGGCGAAAGGTACACTCATACATTGCTGGTGGGGCTGCAAATTAGTGCAGCCACTCTGGAAAGCAGTGTGGAGACTCCTTAGAAAACTTGGAATGGAACCACCATTTGAACCAGCTATCCCACTCCTTGGCCTATACCCAAAGGACTTAAAATCAGCATTTTACAGAGATACAGCCACATCAATGTTCATAGCTGCTCAGTTCACAATAGCCAGATTGTGGAACCAACCAATTGATGAATGGATAAAGAAACTGTGGTATATATATACAATGGAATATTACTCAGCCATAAAGAATGATAAAATTATGGCATTTGCAGGCAAATGGATGAAATTGGAGAATATCATGCTAAGTGAGATAAGCCAATCTCAGAAAACCAAAGGACAAATGATATCGCTAATAAGTGGATGATGACACATAATGGGGGGTGGGAGGGGTTAGTGTTAGAGTTAGAGTTAGGGTTAGGGAGGGGGGCAAGAATGGAGGAAGGAAGGACTGTACCGAGGGAAAAGAGGGGTGGGAGGGGTGGGGGAAAGGGAAAAAATAACAATGAATCAAACAACATTACCCTATATAAATTTATGATTCCACAAATGGTATGCCTTATGCCATATACAAACAGAGAAACAACATGTATCCCATTTGTTTACAATAAAAAAATAAATAAACAATAAATAAATAAAAAAATAAAAATAAAAAAATAAATTGTGTATGTTCTCCTCATTCAGTTTAGGCAGTTCATATGTCCTTAGAAACCTGTTGATGTCTTCGAAATTTTCTATTTTGTTGGAGTATAGATTTTCAAAATAGCTTCTAATTATGTTTTGTATTTCAGTCATGTCTGTTGTGATATTTCCTTGTTCATTCTGAATTTTAGTGATTTGGGTTTTCTCTCATCTTCTCTTTGTTAGTGTGGCTAAAGGTTTATCAATTTTGTTTATTTTTTCGAAGAACCAACTATTTATTTTGTCTATTTTTTGTATTGTTTCTTTTGTTTCAATTTTGTTGATTTCAGCTCTGAGTTTAACTATTTACTGTCTTCTACTACTTTTGGTGTAGGTCTGTTCTTCTTTTTCTAGGGCTTTGAGCTGTAGTGTTAGGTCGTTTATTTGTTGAGTTTTACTTCTTTTATTAAATGCGCTCCATGAAATAAATTTTCCTCTAAATACTGCTTTCATAGTGTCCCCGAGATTTTGATATGATGTTTCTTTGTTCTCATTTATCTCTAAGAATTTTTTAATTTCCTTCCTAATATCTTCTGTTATCCATTCATCATATAATAGCATATTGTTTAATCTCCAGGTGTTGGAGTAGTTTCTGTTTTTTACTCTTTCATTTATTTCTAACTTCAATCGATTATGATCTGATAGAATACTAGGTAGTGTCTCTATCTTCTTGTATTTGCTAACATTAGCTTTGTGGCATAATATATGGTCTATTTTAGAGAAGGATCCATGTGCTGCTGAGAAGAAAGTGTATTCGCTCTTGGTTGGATGGTATATTCTATAAATGTCTGTTAAGTCTAAATTATTGATTGTGTTATTAAGATCTATGGTTTCTTTGTTCAATTTTTGTTTGGAAGATCTGTCCAGTGGTGAGAGAGGCGTGTTAAAATCACCTAGTATTATTGTGTTATGGTCTATTTGGTTTCTAAAATTGAGAAGGATTTGTTTGAATTACATGGATGAGTCACTGTTTGGGGCATAGATGTTTATGATTATTATATCTTGCTGATTTATGCTTCTCTTAAGCAGTATGAAATGTCCTTCTTTATCCCTTCTGACTAACTTTGGCTTGAAGTCCACATTATCTGAAATGAGGATGGATACCCCAGCTTTTTTGCTGAGTCCATGTGCATGGTATGTTTTTCCCCATCCTTTCACCTTTAGTCTATGGGTATCTCTTTCTATGAGGTGAGTCTCTTGCAGGCAACATATTGTTGGATCTTTCTTTTTAATCCAATCTGCCAGTCTGTGTCTTTTGATTGATGAATTCAGGCCATTAACATTCAGGGTTATTATTGAGATATGATTTGTATTCCTGGTTATTTGGTTCATTTTTAAAATTTTATTTATTTATTTATTTTTTGACACACCTTGGTTCCTCCTTTATTTGACAGTTCCTTTAGGATAATTCCTCCCTTTGCTGATTTGCTTCTTTGTTTTTTATCTGTTCCTCATGGAATATTTTGCTGAGAATGTTCTGTAATGCTGGCTTTCTTTTTGTAAATTCTTTTAGCTTTTGCTTATCATGGAATGATTTTATTTCATCGTCAAATTTGAAGGTAAGTTTTGCTGGGTATAAGATTCTTGGTTGGCATCCATTTTCTTTCAGAGCTTGAAAAATGTTGTTCTAGGCCCTTCTAGCTTTTAGGGTCTGAATTGAAAAATCTGCTGATATCCGTATTGGTTTCCCCCTGAATGTAATTTGGTTCTTTTCTCTCACAACCTTTAAAATTCTGTCTTTATTTTGTATGTTAGGTATTTTCATTATAATGTGCCTTGGTGTGGGTCTGTTGTAATTTTGTGTATTTGGAGTCCTATAAGCCTCTTGAACTTGATTTTCCATTTCATTCTTCAGATTTGGGAAATTTTCTGATATTATTTCATTGCATAGATTGTTCATTCCTTTGGTTTGTTTCTCTAAGCCTTCCTCAATCCCAATAATTCTCAAATTTGGTCTTTTCATGATATCCCATAGTTCTTGGAGATTCTGTTCATGATCTCTTACCATCTTCTCTGTTTGTTCAACTTTGTTTTCAAGGTTAAATATTTTGCCTTCAATATCTGAGGTTCTGTCTTCCAGGTGTTCTATCCTATTGGTTGTGCTTTCTATGGAGTTCTTAATTTGGTTTATTGTTTCCTTCATTTCAAGGATTTCTGTTTGTTTTTTTTTCAATATCTCTAACTCTTTATTGAAATGATCTTTTGCTTCCTGTATTTGCTCTTTTAACTGTCGATTGGTGCGATCATTCAATGCCTGCATTTGCTCTTTCATCTCATCATTCAATGCCTGCATTTGCTCTTTCATCTCATCGTTTGCTTCCCTGTACATTCTGAACTCCCTTTCTGTCATTTCTTCTGCCATGCTGTTGTTGGATTTTATTGATGTAACATCTAGATTTGTTTGGGGCATTTTCTTCCCTTGTTTTCTCATATTGTTCAGGAATCAGTGGGTCATTAAGATATTGCAGATTTCCTCTATAGACTTATAATGTCCCTGAAGATTGCTAGTGTATCCCCTCTTATCCTTCAGTAGCCTGCAGTCTTGGAGGAAGTTGAAAATGCGGTGCTCCACAAGGAAGCTGCCTCTCTAGGGGTGGTGACCCTCAGGTGGCGTATATTCCCTGATAGTGGGCAGAGGTGCCTCCACTTGTTGACCAATGATCATCCAAAGGGGAAGTAGGCTGCGGGCTGAGGCAAGGCCTGTTTGGGCCTGTGTCTCTGGTTTTACCGTTCTTGTGGGAAAACCTCCCCCGGCCGGGAAGAGTCACTCGGTGGGGACGTCTCGCTGGTCAGTTCCCCTCCTAGAGGTTCCCCTCAATCTACAACTACCGCCTGGGCTGGGCTGTCTTCCTCTGCAACGTTCCCAGGGGCCCGGACCTACCTCCTGGGCCTGGGAGTCTCACCTTTCGCAGGCAAGTCTCCTTAGGCTGCCTCTCCTCAGAGAATCTTGCTCACAGTCCTGGAAACTTCGCTCCACCCCTAGGCGTGTCTCTGTGCAGCTCTTCCACCAAGAAGCCACCTAGGTCCTGGGACCCTGCTCTGCACCTAATCGCCTGGCTATGCGGCCCCTCCTCTGAGCCGCCACCTGGAGCCCCATACAATAGCTCCGAGACCCAGAGACCCGCCACACACCTCTTCCTCCGGACAACCGCCCGGTGGTCTGACGCAGTCACTAGGAGTCCAAGCAACTCACTTCGCGTCTCCTCCTCCCGCCAACCGCCTGTAGCCCTAGGCAGTCACTCTGAGTCCAAGTGACCCGCCCTGTTCCTCCTCCTCCTCGGGGTAGCCCCCCGGGTGTTCAGGAGCAGTCGCTCAGAGACCAAGCGACCCACAGCGCTCCTCCTCCAGGCAGGCCACTGGTGTTCAGGAGCAGTCGCTTTGAGTCCAAACAACTCACCACTCGCCTCCTCCTCTGGCAACCGCCTGTAGCTCTGATGCAGTCACTCCTAGACCATGCGACCTGCCACATTCCTCCTCTTCCTCCGAGCAGCCCCCCGATGTTCAGAAGCGGTCGTTCTGACTCTAAACAACTCGCCACGCAAATCCTCCTCTGGCAACCGCCTGTAGCTCTGATGCAGTCACTCCTAGACCAAGGGACCCGCCGCGCTCCTCCTCCTCTTCCTCTGGGCAACCCCCCGGTGTTCAGAAGCGATCGCTCTGAGTCCAAACAGCTTGCCACGCAGCTCCTCCTCAGGCAGTTGCCCGGAGCCCCAGTGGTTGCTCCAAGTCCAAGCGCTGTGCTGAGCAGCCACCTCTACGATGTTCCCAGTTGTCCGTGTTTACCGCTCCAGCAGGGGGGAGGGGCGTCTCGCTGGGCAACTCTACTTCACAAAGTTCCCTGCATTCCAGGGCTACCGCCCTATCCGGGACGCCTCCCCAATGGGGCAGACTCACCCGGCGGCTTTGAGTTGGTCCCAAGACTCTCACTATCTCCTCTTTTGAATCCTGCGTCCTGGAGCATCATGAAATGCAGCTGCCCTCTAGTCCGCCATCTTGAAAAACCCCCTCTTTTAAGATTTTTTAAGGTCTTTGACCTATTTTGAAGTATTTGTGTGTGTGTGTGTGTGTGTGTGTATGGTGTAGGTAAGGTTCTGATTTCATTCTTTTGAACTTGGAACCCAGTTTTCCCGCACAATTTGTTTAAGAGTTTTACCCATTGAATGGTCTTGGCACTGTTTATCAAAAATCATTTAACTCTATATGTGATTATTTGTTTCTGAGATCTCTTTCATTCTATTGGTCTGTATGCCTGTCTTTATGCCAATACCAAACTGTTTTGATTACTATAGTTTTGGACTAAGTTTTGAAATCAGGAAATGTGAAACCTCCAGCTTGTTTTTCATTTTCAAGATTGTTTTGGCTATTTGGGGTCCCTTGATATTTCATACAAATTTTGGAGGGATATTTCTAATTCTGAAAAAAAAATGGAATTTTGGTAGGAATTGCTTTGAATCTGTAGATCACTTTAGATAGTATTAACATATTAATAATATTAAGTTTTCCAATCCATGAACATGGGATGTGTTTTCATTTATTTATGTATTCTTCAATTTATTTAAGCAATGTTTTATAGTTTTCATAATTCAAGTCTTTGACCTTGGTTAATTCCCAAGTTCTTTATTCTTTTTGATGCCAATGAAAGTGAAGATTTTTCCTTTTCAGATTGTTCAAATGTAACTAATTTTTATTAGTTTACATATCCTGCTACTTTGTTGAAAGCATTTATTAGTTCTAACAGTTGTATTTGTGTGTATGTATGTGTAATCATTAAAATTTTTCATTATAATAATGTCATCCACAAGCAAAGTATTTCTTCCTTTCCAATTTGGATACCTTTTCTTTCCTGTTCTTAATTAATGCTCTGGCTAGAACTTCTAGTACTATGTAAAAGAGAAACTGAAAGCAAGCATCCTTGCCTTGCTCCTGATCTTAGAGCAAAAGCTTTCAGTATTTCACCATTGAGAATGATGATTGCTGTGGGTATTAAATTACAGCTTCTACTATGTTGAGGTAGCTTTCTTTGATTCCTGATTTGTTGAGAGCTTTTATCATGAAAGGGTGCTGAATTTTATCAAATGCTTTGTCCACATCAATTGAGATGATCATGTGATTTCCCCCTTTGTGTTAATGTGATATATTATATTGATCAATTTTATGTTTTTATGATTCTCACATTCCAGAAATAATTACCAATTTATCCTGTTGTATAATACTTTTAATTCACTGATGGTTTCTGTTTGCTAGCATCTTGTCAACAATTATTGCCTCAGTGTTTAGGGGGATATTGGTCTGCAGTTTTCCTTTTTTGTAGTGTTTTTGTCTGACTTTGGTATCAGGATAATGCTGGCTTTGGAGAGTTAGTTACAAAGTGGCCCTTTCTCTTCAGTTTTTCTTTGGAAAAAAAAAAAGATTAACAATTAGTGTTAGGTCATCTTTAACTGTTTGATAGAATTTTCCAGTGAAGCCATCAGGTTCAGGACATTTCTTTGTTGGGCTATTTTTTAATATGGATTCAATCTTCTTTCTAGTTATAAGTCTATTCATATTTTCAATTTCCTCATGATTTAGTCTTGGTAGATTTTGTATTTCCATGAATTTGTCATTTGTCTTCTCTTCCCCTGTCCCCCTTTTTTTTTTGCATTTATATATTCTCTTTATTATATCTATAAATGCATATTAATGCACAAATTAACATATTTCACTATGACATTTTCAAACAAGCATATATTGTCCTTAGGTTATGTCCACACTCCATTCTCATTTATCCCTGCTCTAATCTTTGTTATTTCCTTCCTTCTGCTAGTTTTGGCTTTAGTTTGTTCTCCTATTTCTTTTTTTTTTTTTTTTTTTTTTTTTTTTGTTCTCCTATTTCTAATTTCTTTCTTTTTTTTTTTTTTTTACATAGGGCAATGATGTTTATTTTTTTCCCTTCCCCCCACCCCTCCCACCCCTCTTTTCCCTCTATACAGTCCTTCTTTCCTTCATTCTTACCGCTCTCCTTATCCCTAACCCTAAACCTAACCCTAAACCTAATGCTAACCCCTCCCACCCCCCATTATATGTCCTCATCCGCTTATCAGCGAGATCATTCGTCCTTTAGTTTATTGAGATTGGCTTATCTCACTTAGCATGATATTCTCCAATTTCGTCCATTTGCCTACAAATGCCATAATTTTATCATTCTTCATTGCGGAGTAATATTCCATTGTATAAATATGCCACAGTTTCTTTATCCATTCATCAACTGAAGGGCATCTAGGTTGGTTCCACAATCTGGCTATGGTGAATTGAGCAGCAATGAACATTGATGTGGCTGTATCTCTGTAGTATGCTGATTTTAAGTCCTTTGGGTATAGGCCAAGGAGTGGGATAGCTGGGTCAAATGGTGTTTCCATTCCAAGCTTTCTGAGGAATCTCCACACACTGCTTTCCAGAGTGGCTGCACTAATTTGCAACCCCACCAGCAATGTATGAGTGTTCCTTTTTCACCACATCCTCGCCAACACCTATTGTTGCTTGTATTCTTGATAATCGCCATTCTAATTGGGGTGAGATGGAATCTTAGGGTAGTTTTGATTTGCATTTCCCTTATTACTAGAGATGTTGAACATTTTTTCATATATCTGTTGATTACTTGTACATCTTCTTCTGTGAAGTGTCTGTTCATTTCCTTAGCCCATTTGTTGATTGGATTATTTGTATTCTTCATGTAGAGTTTTTTGAGTTCTTTATAGATTCTGGAAATTAGCGCTCTATCTGAGGTATGGTTGGCAAAGATATTCTCCCTCTCTGTAGGCTCTCTCTTCACATTTCTGATAGTTTCCTTTGCTGAGAGAAAGCTTTTTAGTTTGAATCTATCCCAGTTGTTGATTCTTGCTTTTATTTCTTGTGCTATGGGAGTCCTGTTAAGGAAGTCTGATCCTAAGCCAACAAGTTGAAGATTTGGACCTACTTTTTCTTCTATAAGATGCAGGGTCTCTGGTCTGATTCCGAGGTCCTTGATCCATTTTGAGTTGAGTTTTGTGTAGGGTGAGAGATAGGGGTTTAATTTCATTCTATTGCATATGGTTTTCCAGTTTTCCCATCACCATTTGTTGAAGAGGCTATCTTTTCTCCATTGCATATTTTTGGAACCTTTGTCTAGTGTGAGAAAATTGTATTTATTTGGGTTTGTGTCCATGTCCTCTATTCTGTACCATTGATCTACCTGTCTATTTTGGTACCAATACCATGCCGTTTTTGTTACTATTGCTTTGTAGTAGAGTTGAAGATCTGGTATTGCAATACCCCCTGCTTCGCTCTTGCTACTGAGGATTGCTTTAGCTATTCTAGGTTTTTTATTCTTCCAGATGAATTTCATAATTGCTTGCTCTATTTCTGTAAGGTACATCATTGGGATTTTAATTGGAATTGCATTGAATCTGTATAGCACTTTAGGTAGTATAGCCATTTTGACGATATTAATTCTGCCTATCCAGGAACATGGGAGATCTTTCCATCTTCTAATGTTTTCTTGAATTTCTTTCTTTAGTGTTCTGTAGTTCTCATTGTAGAGGTCTTTCACCTCTTTTGTGAGATTAATTCCCAAATATTTTATTTTTTTCGATGCTATTGTGAATGGGGTAGTTTTCCTAATTTCTCTTTCTGAAGATTCATCACTTATGTATAAAAATGCATTGAATTTATGAGCATTGATCTTGCAACCTGCTACTTTACTGAATTCACTTATGAGTTCTAAAAGCTTTCTGGTGGAATTTCCAGGTTCCTCTAAATATATAATCATGTCATCAGCGAACAGGGATATTTTGAGTTCTTCTTTTCCTATTCGTATCCCTTTAATTTCTTTGGTTTGTCTGATTGCTCTGGCTAGAGTCTCAAGGACGATGTTGAATAGAAGCGGTGAAAGAGGGCATCCCTGCCTTGTTCCAGTTTTTAGGGGGAACACTTTCAGTTTTTCACCATTTAGAATGATATTAGCCATGGGCTTAGCATAGATTGCCTTTATAATGTTAAGGAATGTTCCCACTACCCCAATTTTTTCTAGTGTTTTGAGCATGAAGGGATGCTGTATTTTATCGAATGCTTTTTCTGCATCTATCAAAATAATCATGTGATTCTTAACTTTAAGTCTGTTGATATGGTGAATGACATTTATTGATTTCCGAATGTTGAACCAACCTTGCATCCCTGGGATAAAACCCACTTGATCGTGGTGCACTATCTTTTTAATATATATTTGTATGCGATTTGCTAAAATTTTGTTGAGAATTTTTGCGTTGATGTTCATTAAGGATATTGATCTGAAATTTTCTTTCCTCGATGTGTCTCTGTCTGGTTTAGGTATCAGGGTGATATTGGCTTCATAGAACGAGTTTGGGAGGGTTCCCTCCTCTTCTATTTCATGGAATAGTTTGAGGAGTATTGGAATGAGCTCTTCTTTAAAGGTTTTGTAGAACTCGGCTGAGAACCCATCTGGTCCTGGACTTTTCTTTGTTGGTAGACTTTTGATGACCTCTTCTATTTCATTGCTTGAAATTGGTTTATTTAAGTTGGGTATGTCTCTAGAAATTTGTTGATGTCTTCGAGGTTTTCTGTTTTGTTTTTTTTTTTTTTTTTTGTTCTCCTATTTCTAATTTCTTAAGTTGTAAAGTTAGGTTGTGGATTTGAGATATGTCTTGTTTTTTTTTAACACAAACATACATAAGTATAAATTTCCCTCCAACACCGATTGAGCTGTGTCCCATAAGTTTGGATATGTTATATTTTCATCTACAAGAATTTCTAAGTAGTTTTTAAATTTTCCTTTGTGGTTTCTTCTTTGATCCATTGGGTTTTTCAAGAGTTTGTTGTTTAATTTCCACACATTTTGCTGTACATATTGAAATATTTAATAGACTTTATCTTCTATCATTTCCTTTAATTTTTAAAAAAATTTGAATAACTATTTTTTAATTTCCAGAAACTTTTGCTTGTTCCCTTAGTGCTCATTATCTATAACAGCCTAGGCTTACTTTAAGGCTGCACCATCTAGTCCTATCTTTCTGAAGACATTAAGAGCATTTTTAAAAAATGTTTCCACTTATGTTCTCTACTTCCTTTGAAGCTGCTCACTCTGTTTACTCTGATCATGCTTGTTGCATTATTGATTTTCCTTAATAAGTGGTGGCCCTTAGTGATCATTCAGAATGGCTAATGAAGGAATAAATTGATGGCTATTTGTAGCTGGCATGAGTTTCTTCTGAAGTTCTACTTCCCCATCGTGTATGGTAGTCTTCACTTTAGGATGGAGAGGAGGAGAAAGTTATGCAAACTGGGGGCCCTATCATCCTTCATTTTTGATCTGGAGTACCAGAACCCATATGAAAAGTTACTCATTGCAAGACTGTTCCATTACTTTAGAGATCAGTCTTCCTATATAGCTTCAGCCCAGAGGGGATGAGTTTCGAACTACCATTAATTCTTCATTTGGCAAGACTGCAATTCAATTAGTTGTTATACAGATAGTCCCCCAATTAATTAATCTATTCCATATTCTGTTTGGCAGACCTGCTGCAAGAAGGATACAGAAACTCCTCAGAGATATGTCAGAAAGAAGGGCAATAGTCCTGAGGCATCCTTCTCCATCACAAGCTGTGGGTTGCTGCTGGCTTCATTCTGGCTCATCTGTTAAAGCATCCAGCTTCTTTGCCCTCCAGGAACATGTTCAAATGTCTAGTCTGTTCTCAAGTAGTCTTCCATTCTAAGTGACTTTCTCCTTCAGGTTAATGGCATAGGGAAATGGGGTAGGAAAGAAGAAAATGAACACTTTAATATATTCTATTTCAATAGAATTGTATCCCACACTTTTTTCCACCAAAGTTAAAAGGAATATGTCTTCTGTTCCAGAGTAGTATAAAAGGATGACTATGATTATCCAAATTAGGATACTTTAGGGGCTGACAATTAATAATTATGCTAGACTAGCAGGCATACTCCAGGACCTCTCTCAACAAACCATGATACATGGTCACATCACATATGTAAATGCACATCAGCTAGGCACAGATCAGTGACAGAAAAGGCTTAAGTTTCATGAAGAGAAAAGATAATGAGATGGGAGAAGTATATGTTCTATGAAGGGATATCAAATACGTAAGTGTTATCTTTGGACTCAGTGCAACCATGATATTTTATAGGTAATGAAGTTAGAATCAAACTGACCTCCTGAGAAAACAGGTTAGGAAACAATATCCATTTTTGTTATCTAAGTAATAGCAGAAATATTTCTAGGATATTATGGCTCAAAAGCATTAGATAATAGTATGTTAATTCAATGAATTGAGTTCACGTTTAAGGGAGGGAGTCTCAACTGGGGTTAATTTGTTCCTCTTCTACCTCTGGACACCTTCCTCCACATGTGTAAATAGCACATTTGGCCATGCCAAGAGGCATTTTTGGTGCTGGCACCTGTGGTTAGAAGTATGTTGCTAAATGTACTAGAAGGTGCAGTGTAAAGGTTTTTCAGTCCAACATATGGAGAGTGCTGAGGTTAAGACACCCTGGGTTAGGGTAAAAAAAAAAAAAAAGGCATTTTAATAAAGATTTCAGAAGACATTTTTCAGGCCACTTAGGAGTAACCAAAGAGTAACTGTGGTCATCTTCTCTCTTACATGCTCCTTCTGATATTTTGAGACATTGGGGAAAACTTCCAAATATGGTAGCCAATAGACTACCAGTACGAGATTTTCCCCAGACTTTAAAATAGAAACCCAACACAATAGTTATTCATATAAATTAATAATTATCTATTTCTATCACAAAAGTTACACATACAAACTTTGCATGTATGACAAAGGAGTCATTTTAAGACCATTTTATACTTTAAGTCTCATTTCTGTAAAATTATAACTTTTGAGTAAATTGATATGTTAATTTCAACTTAAATTTTATCCACAATATTTATAGTAGAAATATTGACTACAAAAGTAGGGTGATATAATTTGACAATTTGGGGGAAATTCTCTTTGCTTGAGTATTAAAATGAAGCTTTATTCTTTATGATAGAAATCATTTTCCAAGTGATCAGGTCTCTTGACTTCTTTTCAATATCTTAATCGATACAAAACATGTAAACATTTTGGAATTTCTTGTTTGTTTTGTATTCTTTGATCTTTGTGGTAAGTATTCTCTCTGTACCAGTTAACTATTGCAAAGATGTGTTACTTAGTTTTCTGTTGCTTTAATAAAATACCTGAGAAAATCAATTTAGAGGAGGGAAGATTTATTTTGGCTCACAGTTTCAGAGTTTCATTCCATGGTCAGCTGATCCCATTATTTCTAGGTCTGAGATAAGACGGAACATCACTGTGGCAGCTCAAGCAAAGTTACTCACCTCATTGTGACTTGGAAGGAGAGAGAGAGAGACAGAGAGACAGAGAGACAGAGAGATGAGATATACTCTTCTTCTCTTCCAGGGCATTCTCCCAGGAACATACTTCTTCCAAGTAGGCCCCACCTCCTAGAGGTTCCACTACCTTCCAGTAATGCCATGCACTATGAACCCCTCAATGAATTAATCCATTGATGACGTCAGACCCTTCATGGTCCAATCACTTTCCAAGAGCCCAACCTCAGAACATTGCTGCATTGGGAACCAAGCCTTCAGCACATGAACTTTTGGAGGCTATTCCAGGTCCAGACCATAACAAATGGTTTAAAATTAGTTAAAAATGGAAGAGCAGAAATGATTTCTTTTAAAATTTCTGATCACTGAGAAAATAAATAGGTTCTTAAACATCAACACAGAAGATTAGGAAAAGCAAAGATGATTTGAATAAAAAAGATGAGGCTAACAGATGAGAAAGGAAATCGTGTGGCAACTAGAAAGTGAGATGGGCAGTTTTAGGAGTGCATCTGAGAGAGACACTCATTTTTATGGTCCCTTCATGACTTCTATGAAAGTCTTAGTATCAGAAACTATAGGAGAAGGAAACATTTTCTATGTTACTTATTTTTCAAGTAATGAATATCTTTGAATTCCTACACTCTATTTTCACAAATTTTGATGATAATCTTCCTGGGAAAAATAACTGTGTTTTAAATAAAAATATACAAGTCATAATTTAATCTTCCTTGATAACAGTGGTCTGGAACTTTATCTATGTTTTCTTGCATCATACTATAATGCTGAGCACAAGTCAGCATCTACAATCTATTTGTATGCTTTTCCTTTGCTATCAAGTTGTTAGTTCTCAAATCTGTCTGCTGCTGCCAGAATGCCTGCCTCTAATGCACTTCTAAATTCTCTGGGCCTGGAAACCAGATAACTGAGCTGGCTAAGAGTTTTATGTAAGATACATAAGATATGAAGCAGCAAAATGTAGCATAAAGGTGTAGGCTTAGCCTCTGCGCTTCCCTGCAGTGCTTCTGGTGTGCAGCAGTCTTTGTTCTTACACCTGTGTTCAGAGCTTCGTTGAAGTTGTGTAAAATCTGACTCCTAAATGAATGAGCAAGAAACCATAGTCTTCATCAGGGTGATTGTTCCATTTCTTTAGACACCTACAACTTGGGATATAGAGTGGGGGTAAAGTCACTGTTACTATTTAATCTATAAAAGGTAAGACTTGAAGTTTACTGAGCTTCTGCATAGATAGTACTTAGAGCATTTGCCATGTTTCTGCCTGTCTTCCTTCCTGCTCACCAGAGCTGCTCACTCCAACAAAGGAAAATCTCAGATTCTCAACAAAAGAATAGCTAACAACTCACTGACACTCTTCTTCACAACATGTGGACATCTGCTCTTGCAGAATGGGGAAAAATTCATTAAAGGTAAGATGGCTATTCAGAAACTCAAATAATATTTTAATATTAGTTTGAATTGACAGAAGAACCAAAAAAGAAAAAAAAAAGGTAAATTTGGTAAGTAGGTAAAATTATGCTGGCTGCCTTGACATACTCAATGAGTCTTTGCTATGGAGATGGTTATTAAAAAGTCATGATTTCTGAGTTGGGAAAAGAACAAATTACCTACAAAAGAAAAAGTATCAGAAGGATAATCCCCTATGTCTACACATGAAATATAGATTTGGGAATTCCAATAGTCATTTAGAGAGGATTTCTCATGAGAAAAATTAAAAATTAACTTGGAAGTAACCTCAAACATGGACCTCTGCAAGCATATGATGTAGAAGAGGGGTGTGATATGCATACCATGGGGTTATGAGTTCAGTGATTACACTGGTTTGTAGTTGTTATTCTTTGATTTCCTCCATGTTATGGTTTGGGTATGAGGGGTACCCCCAAAATCTCATGCATTGTACACTATAGCAATGCTCAGAGGTGAAATGATTATATTATGAAAGTTATAATCTATTCACCAGATTAATCTATTTGAGGGATTAATAATTCAAATGGATTGCTGGGTAACTACAGGCAGGTGGAGTAAGGATAAAGGAAGTAGGTCACTAGAGATATGCTTTTTGGATTTACATGTTTTCCTTGCTCCTTTCTCTTTCTCTCTCTCTCCCCATCCCTCTTTCTCATTCCTGGCTGCCATGAGCTGAGCTTTCTTCCACCAGGTCCTCCTGCCGCGATATTCTGCCTCACCTCAATCCCAAAGGAATGGAGCTGGTTGGCCATGGACTGAACTTTTGAAACTGTGATCCTAGAATAAACTTTTCCTTCTCTAAGTTGTTTTTGTCACATATATTTGGTCACAGAAACACAGGGCTGACTAACACATTCCATTTTGGTCTCCAGTGAATTTAGATGTGATGGGAATAGATGGTCTTCACAGCAATGCAGACCCCATTCACAAAGGCTTGTTTGTGCTTTCTTTCTCACCACATCTATTTAAGCACAAGTCCTGTCAATTGCACCTTTCCAAATACTCTGTAGTCCACACCCTCTTCCCTGTTGCACTGTCAGTGCCTGAGGTCAGACCTTCATCAGTTGGACAATTGCAATAGGTCTCCTCACCTTCAGATAGTCCATCTTGTCCATTCTCCACACACAACTAGATGATCTGGGTCACAGGAAAAAGGGGTCACTAAAATTCTTTAATGTTGAGAACTTCAGCATCCTTAACGTAAATGTAACTTGATTTCTGACTTAGCCTGCTTACTCTCTAGAGCCACTTACCCACCACACCCCCGCCCATGTACCTTCCATTCCAATAACATGGAGCTATGGGTCCCTTCCTCAATGCCCCATACTCCTTTGACTTTACACCCGTTGTTTGTCTTCCTCTTTTCTCCATCTCCATATTTTTAATCAGGCTCTCTTCCACTTGCCCAGTAAGACTCAAGATAATCACCTCCAGATACCTTCCCAACACTATACCATGCCACCACAGTTTTTCCACCCTATCCAGTATAGGTTAGATGTCCCATTTTCCCACAAAATTCTGGATCTAATTCTTACCAGATAGCATGGTCTTGATGTGTTTACTTCTCTACTCTCTCTCTACAAAAGGAAAGTTTTCTGAGTCAGGACCATTTTTAGTACTTATATCTTTGGTAGAAGATATAAATTAAGTAGATAAATAAAAATGAGTTATTAAATCCAAAAGTGAGTTTTGAAGAGACGCTGCTCTTCAAAGTTAAATTGAATAACAATAAGAAATTCTAGAAAGCCCTTAGGGACAACCCCCACCTTAATACCTAAGTGGAGCCTGCATTTAAGGTGCTGTTTTGGAGGCACCTTGAAAGCTTGCCAGTAAATTTGCCCCCTAGAATTCATATGGTGGTGGAAATTTACAGCTGGAGGCAACAAAATAAAAAATCTTTGAAAGAAAAAGCATGTTATTCTTCTGAAAGTATGTGGTGCCCACAATGGATCTTTCATTTAGCTCTTTTGTTCCAGTTCTGTGAGCATACCTGAAGGTCTTGCGGGAGAGAAGTACAGTTTTCACCCATGATGGTCAAGTTTTTCAGATTTAGATTTTCAATACAGCAATTTTTACAATGCTGAGTTGTACCCTCTGTGTGCTCAACAAGTTCAGCATTTTCAACAATGTACAAAATAGTGTTATAGCAGGAGTTTACCACTCCTTTTGGAGGTGTTTGATTTGGATAAGTCTGGCAAATGCAAAGGTTCTAGAATCAGATGGGAAAAATGAGATGAATATGTAAGAACATGAATTGTTTTAAAACTGCTGGGCCCATCAAGCAAGTACAGCTTTGTGCCAAGATTGTCAAAGCAGTCTGCTACACAGGAATGGCATATTCCAGACTACTTGCCAGCCAGTGCCATTATATCAACCCCAGTTCAGCCTACAGGAGTGATACCTCTGCTCTTTCTAGGTAAAACTGATATCTTGCTAGAGAAATAATTATCTGTTCACATCAGTCTCAAAGGAATCTTAAGAAATTGCATCACAATTCACATTATCTTGGGTGTTGATTGGACACACACAATGGTAAACGCAAGGATAGATTCTCATGTCCAGAGAGTTCACAATAAGATGCTCTGAGATAACTAAGATGTTAGTACTGAAATGGGTCTGTTTTGTAATAGAGGTAAATTAAGTCTGGTTATGCTGTGTCAAATATTGGTAATGTTTCCACAATATTCTTTCTCAAGACCCTTTGCCAAAGGGGTCAATGTTACTAGGCGTTCCATAGGCATACTGAAGCTGAATTGGCAACATAGCTCCTTCTCATATAAGGAAACTGAAGTAGGAGATATAAAAGCCTATAATTCATATTCTATGTAAAAATCAGTGCCTAATGTGTTCACAAGACATGGTGGCTTGACTTACAGAGGTTGTTAACAATCATCTTGAGGTGGTCTCAGAGGCAGACAAGAAAGACAGTATTTTTCATGCAGGAACCAGCAATTGAGTCAATTAACTTGAAATATCCCCTTGGTTTCACATATTGAAGAGCTCCAGGACTGTTCCACCAAGGAATTCAACAGTGAAAGACGTCCATTGGTTCTAAGGCCTAAGGCAAAGCTCGGCCACCAGGATGCACTGAAAGAGCATCTCTATCTAGTGTCTGCAATGAATCAGTTCCATGTCATTCTGAAGGTAAACCTGATTCAGTTCTAATTTTTCAAATGCTGCATTTAGAATTATCACTGAAAACTAAAATAAGTATAATCTAAAACTGTTTCTAGAAATACAAGACTCTGGTTTCAAAGAATCCAGGAACAGAACAATAGTTTGAAGATGTATTGATTGATTATGTGATGAAAAAAAAAGTCTTGCATAAATAAATATTGATTTCCACATTTAATGAAATATGTAATAGTAATGGGAGAAAATAAAAAAATAGTAAACCAAACATTTTAATGTCTCTTTCTAAAGTTACCAATATTACTGGTATTGACCCTACCTTAAACAGTATAAACGTAATCTACAGTTACCCTACAACAAAGGCCAAACAATCATTTTAAGCTATTTCATAGGTCTTCAGGTTCCACCATGTTTTCAGTTACAAGGGGAGTCACTTCTTCACCCACAGCAGTAAGGTTCTCAGTGGCCCTGACCTCAGTTAGAATAAGACTGCTAACCAGTCTTGATGTCTGGTGTCTAGGCCATCCCCCAATCAGTGAAACCAGAATCTTTGGTGGTGGTAACAGGGAGGGCAAGATACTGAAATGCTTTTAAAATATATCAGTGGAATCTAAGGTCCAACTGAGGTTAAGGATCACTGTGGAAGTTGACCAGCACTGTCCTAAACACAGTGATGGAAGCAGGTAAAGTGAAATCAACACCTGACTCTTAAGGAATTTTCCTTGGGTGAATAACACATCTCTACAGATAGTGCCTGTCTTTTCGAGTGTCAACCTACTCCCATTGGACTTCTCTGAAAGCCTCTGCCCACATGCTACAGTAGGAGTGGGCTTAGGTAGCTACGGGTACCTCACAGACCCTGTCTTGCCAACCATGCTGATTAAAGAAATGGCTGGATATTAAATACACAATGAGATAGTTAAAGTCCTTGAAATTTGGAATTGAGAGCCTAAGTCTAATTCAGTTATTTGGGGATAGTTGAACTAAAAATCCGATAGTTGAAAGAAAATCTGAAATGATAAAGCAGGAAAACTTGGCCAAGAGACAAGGGCAGAATGAAAGTAGATATTCCTGAGAAAGTCAGAGGGGTACCATATAACCTTAAAAGTCTGAGAAATCTGCCTCAGCTTCTGGCAGGTTTCCAGTTCACATCATGCAAGACCTTCTTCTTTGACTCAGGCTTACAATAGGTCCTCCTTATTTTTAGCTAGCTGAATGGGTCTCTGCTCCTTGCAAAAAAGAAAAAGATACATCTCCCTCGTCCTCCTCTTCTTCTGGGTTCCAGTTCAATTCTCATGAGTTAGGAATTTTCATATGTGTACCTTGCTTCCTGAATGACAGAGTAGTGAAAGTTCAGAGAAGCGGAAACCAAAGGGTATGGAGGGGTCTGAGAGGCTTCAGGAATCAGATGTAGATTAAATAGGATCCTGGAAGATGGAGAGGAGGAAGGAGCTCACTCCAGGTGAGAAAAGCAAACACAAAACCACAGAGGCAAGATTGTCCTCAAGGAGACCCAGACACATGTGGAAAGCTGGGAAACTTATTATTTGGTTTGGATGAACCAGAGGGAAGGCCACCAATACTAGCTCAATAGTATTCTTCTTCTCCTTGGCTTCTCCTGCAGGTAAAAAGTCCTGATGCATAGGATTCTGGAATAAATGCCTTCTAAATTCTTAAATATTCCACATTACCTCAATGCTATAGGGGAAATGCTCTACTAAAAACAAACAAAAAGCTATAAGCAAAAGAAAATAATATCAACCAATAGACAATTGCTTGCTTGCTTCTGAAAAAATAATTTATGTTGTACACATCAATGGAACCTATTTTAGTCAAGGTTTCCAGTTCACATTATGCAAAACCCTTTTCTTGGACACAAGGTTGATAATACTTTCTCTTTCTTTTGAGCTAGTTGAGTGGGTCAACTTGATGCCCACCTGACTTGTGATCCTTCCATATGTGTGACTTGTTTCGTGAAAATGACAGGAGCAATCAGAGTTCAGAGAATTGAAATGAAGGGGCACTGGAGGGGTCTGAAGGGTTTCACAAATCAGGTGGAGAATTAACAGAAGATTCTTGTGAGAATATGTTTTATTTCTTTTATCAAAATACTTTTAGTTTTTAAACTATCTTTTAATTTGGCAGCATCTTTACCTGTGTGACTAGAATAGTGGTCATAGTCTATGGACACTACTGGTGCCCAGATAGCTAGTGTATTTCAGTATTAATCACAATTAAAATGCATTACCAGTAATATTAAATACTGTGAGCTCTGCAGTGATATTAATGATAAATATTGAGAGCAGGGTTATAACTATTATAAAATCCTTTCAATTCAGGCACATTCCTGCCAGTAAGATAGTTCCAGGGTTACAGTTTGAAGCCATAGGCAAAACTACTAACTAGCAAATACGCATCAGAGTACCAGTCCCAGGCCATTAGGGCCAATGACTCCAGAGACCAACTCATTCCAGCTCATTCCCAGGAATCTTCACGGAGATTTTCAGTAGCTATCCAGCCTCTTCTCCAGATCCTGAGCCCAGTCTTTAAGTTAGAGATGGCTCTACACTGGACCGACCCCATCCCACCTGCTCCATATAGTGGAGGCTAGCACACAGATAACTGATGAAAAACCTCAAGCGGACAATTGTTAAGATGAAGTACAGTGCTGAATTTGCTTTTCAAAAAAATTTTTTCCAGTAGGTTTTTTTTCTTCCAGCCAATATCTCAATCACTTAACCAAAATGACTTTTAAAAGTCTCACGTTCTTTCTCCTCAGCAGAAGCAGTCTGTGCAAAACCAGCCCCTCCATACGTCAAGCGGTGTTTGTATGTATTTCAGCGTATCCAAGCAAGGCCTTTTTAACTTTCCATGCTGTGGATGGACGGAGCTGTACTTTCCTGAATGGCAGCCAGGAAAAAACTTGGAGATTTGGCAGGCGGACTGTGGGAAGCCTGGTGCAACACCGGGCTGAGATCTGGAGCAGAGGCATGCTCTCTACAAAGGCAGACAAGCGAAACACCTCCCTTTGTTTAGTTCTATGTACGGGTACAAATGGAGACCCCAGATTGCGATCAGGCCCTATTGTATAAACTTGGGGTTTCCATGGCATACAGCATTTTTGGCACCATGTTCCTTATTATTTTTCAGCTGGAAAACCAATTAGCATTCTTTTTATATCTGGGTGTTAATACTTGGGCCTTAGAGCAATTTTTTGGCTACCAGCCCACATGGCTGTAGTCTCTTGGGCAATGCCTGACAAATTAAGATAAAACTGTTACTTCATGTTTTCCTACAAAGAGAAAACAAAAACTGTTTCCTGCTCTTATTAATGGGATGAAGTCAATTTCCACATTTAACAAATAAAAAGGTAGGCATAATCAGGGTGTCGACAATGGATCTTATCTCTCCCCAAGCTAGTTCCTTTGCAGGAATGTGAGGGAGCAAAACCTGTCAGGTTCTGACTAAGCTGTTCATTTGGGAAAAAAATCCTCATGGTCAACAGAGGTCTGTCAAATGGACAGGCTTTGACCACCACAAGGTCACCCTTTGACCTCTGCAGCATTTTTACTTCACAAGTTTGAGTGATGTGATTTACCTGGAGGAAAGAACTGTTAGGAGATTCCAGCCCTGACAAGTGGATTAGTCATAACAGTCAAGAGGGCACTACCCAGTTTGAGAAGAAATAAACAGAGCCAAATATTTCCCTATCTTGAAAGTGGAGCAAAGTAAAGTTCACAATCCAGGAATGTAGTTTATGATTAGAGAAAGCCATATCTGGGCTGCTGTCTCTGAATATCTGAGTGCTCAGAGGAGAGGAGGAAAAGAGGTCAGAAAAGTGTCCCCCCATGGAAAACAACCCCTGCCATGGCAACGACGTAATGCCACAAATCAGAAGAATGTGGCCCTCCAGTGAGCAGGCCATAACTTGGGAAAATCTCCAGGATGATGCAAAATATTTAGAGGGGAAGTGGTAAAACAAACAGAAAGGAAACACAGCAATACAACTGCAGTTTGAAGACAAAAATATGCTAGACACAAAAAATAGTGGAGTGTAGTTACAAGGACGTTTTTGTGTGGTGGGTACTGAATGTGCATCTCTTTGGTAGAAATGGCCTGAGGGGCTGCCACTCCCACTTGAAGACTTTTCTTTATAAATAGTGGGTGGTGGCATCCTAGAAAAAAAAAATAACCCATTTGAAAGACTTCTTTAAAGAATTTGCACAGAACATTTTCTTTGCAACAAAATCTATTCTGGAGCTATATTATTTAACAAGGGGGCTGTGTTCTGAGTCATACGGAAATTTTTTATTCCCTTTTTTTTCTTACTGCTATGTTTGCTGTCTGGAGCAGAAAAACGATCATCTATAATAATCTAAGGGAATGACCACAAATGTCCAATCATGTGCAGGAAAAGAATGATAGATTTGAGTCTTTAGGTGTCAGAAATCTCCTGATCCCCTACACACAGGGTGTCCATAAACCCTAATTTTCCAGGACAGTCTCAGTGTAGTCCAGGTTTAATTACTAAAAGTGCTCTTTCGGTCACAAAATTGTTCTGGTTTGGATAGTCAAATAATTGGGGATCTGATCAATACCCAGAATCCAAGGGTCTTCTGTCTACTCCCCCAGGGACACCACTGCCCCCTAACACCACTTCCCCCAGGAACACCAGTCGGAGGGTCTGCAAAGCTAGGAACCTGAAAGCAAAAAGGGAGGGCTAGAGAGTTGCTTTCATTTCAGAAGAATGTTCAACAGTGTGGCTTCACCTAAAGTAAACATGAGGCATCATGAACAAAACAAACTTTGCTTGTGCTGGGGAGAGTAGAGAAACTGTCCATTCGCAGAGACACCCTGAGGCTGCCTTCAGGAGCCCCTGGGAGTTGCCCATTAGATTATGTACTGAAGTCTTAGCAAGCATTTCTCTGTCACATCCTGAAGGCAGGCAGTCATTTCAAAAGCAGACGTACACACTGCCTCTTTTGGTGCCTTGCAGCCTAGAAAGTATTGCTGAGATGATCGGAATCAGAAAGTGTGCAGCCATCAGCCATGCTGCTGGGCTGCAGCTATTTGGATCAGAATGGAAACCTTTGATCTCTTTTACATCTAAGTTCAACCGTGGCCTGGGCTCAAAAGGTACACTAATTTTGGCAACTTCCCCTGTACACTTTTATCTAGAGATAAAAGGAACATTTGGAAGCATAAACAGAAGGTGTATTTCCGGCGGCCCAAGAGTCCCAACATCAAACAAATAGGACTGTCAATGGTGGTGCTGAATATTAGCTGTGACTTCTTTAGCTCTATTAATATTTTTCACTCACTGGTAGCCAGTGGGAGTCCTTCCTTTCATCATAAATACGTAGAGATAATAGAACATTAAAGAATTTAGAAAGTAATAAATCATTTCCAGCATGGCTTCCATTTTCATATGAAATTTTCAGCAATGAAAGCCGTTACATTGGCCTTGAGTCTGAGAGCTGAAGGTTCCTGCTCTCTCGTGATCTTTGCAGATATTTCTAGATGAGAGGAGACCTTGGAAGGTGAAAGTCATTCTTCCATCTTCCACGTGTCCTGAGGGGCCTAGACTTTAAGTGGGCACCTACAGTATGCTAAGCCCAGTTAGAAGAATGGAACACAGGCCCCCAAGGACAGCCATCTTGGAGCTACAGAGAGAAGAGTCACAACTTACCAATGGCCTTTCTGCCATGTAAATTTGTCAGTTGAAATAAAAGACACTTGAGAGCCTGTTGGGGGTTAATGTAGAACTCAGGGTCAGAGCAACAGTCCATTTCAGAACAGGCTCAGGGAAGGGTCTAAAAGTGAGCCGGTGCCCTCATGGGGATACACGTCTGAGTACAAAGAAGCAGTTTAGCCGAATGCAATCGAGATGTACTCTGAGCAAAGATATTTGGCACATTATTGCCAAAGCAGTGTATTCTTTATGAAATCACCAAACCGGAAGGAGGGACTTCTGACCTTTCTTTGTCAATATCCAGCAAGACTGGCGAATTTCTTCAAGGACTCCTGGAACACACAGGACCTTACTAGCAGAAAATTCTTTGTCTAAAGTATCCCAACACTACCAACACTACCCTTCTGTAGTGATTTGACCAAGGGAGATAAACCAACCACTGTGGGGCTGGATAGAGTAAATAGAAGGGAATGCAGCTGCATTTTTGGATGAGAAAATCCTAATATAGAGAATTGAAAAAACATTGGAAAACACTTTTTGTGAGTCATCAGATGGCAACATCTGCTGAAAAATGTAAAATATTTTTATTTATTTTGTTTAATGAAATTGCCTTTGTCTTCTCATATTGTTGCCTTAAAAATGGGGGAAGTAGTACCACCCTATTCACTGGGTTTTCAGGGGTAGTGAATTTCCAGGTTTCTAGGTGAGGGGATGTGACTCAAGCATGAGAAGTATGAAATTCCCATTAAAGTTTCCTGGCCTTCCCAGGAATCAGATTCCATGTGAAGTATAGGAGCTGCATTAGGTCATATCTAAGACCCCTTTCAACAATGCAGTTTGTACATAACAAGGATCTGAATATTCTAAGAATTTCCTTTTATGTCCATTTCAACATCCCCTCGAAAAGAAAAACTGGCAGCAAAGCCCAAGGTCAAGAGAAATGTACATACAGAGAAACCCACATCAAGTTAGCAATGAACACGTGATTGTCCCTCCCGCTTGAAACAGTCCTCTATCATCTGAGCAAGGGTCTCAGCCCCCATGCCTGACTTTCTCTAAATACTCTTCTCTTTGTGTGTGTGTGTGTGTGTGTGCATGCTTGTGTGATTTTTGCTACCTCTTTCTCTCTCCTTCCTTCCTTCCTTCCTTCCTTCCTTCCTTCCTTCCTTCCTTCCTTCCTTCCTTTCTTTCTTTCTTTCTTTCTTTCTTTCTTTCTTTCTTTCTTTATTTCTTTCTTTCTTTCTTTCTTTCTTTTCCAAACAAGAAACACATGGCTATTTTCTCACAGTAAAGAGACAGTCCATTGTGTCTCTGGGCTTATTCATGCTACATGACTAAAGAGTAGAATTCAGGTCCTTTCACTGCGCACATTAAAAATGAAGCTATGTGAGAAGGATGTGTTAATATCTTTCTATCATCATCATCATTTCACTATGTCTCTTTATATCAAAATATTAGGTTGTACAATTTAAATAAATATAGTATTGTTTTTTGAAAAAATAATCCACACAAAAGCAATGGTATAAAAAATAAAATAGTTCATACAGCTATGGGTCATATATATTTATATGTGATTATGTTATATTACAACTTATTTTTACTTGGGTTGTAATAATGGAATACTCTGAAATTTACTCTCTCTGTTGCTAACAGTATTTTGTTTGTTTCTACTTATTTGTGATTATAAATAGAGAGAAACATTGTAAATATGTCTTAGTGGCAATGAATATTTCTGTAGCACAGATTCCTATTAGTAACTGGCAAGGTCAAAGATTATGCTTACTTTACATTTTGTTAAATAAAGCTTATTTTATATATGTTTTATCATATGTGTTTCTTCTGTAAATGGTCCTTAATGTCTTTTTTCTCATTTTTACTTGGTTCTTTGTGTATTGTTTACTCCTAGGTAGGTGCTCTATATATGTTGTAAACATTTCTCCTAGTCTGAAGCTTATCATTAAAGTTCATTTTTATGGTTGTCCCATAGAAAAATTTTGAGGTCCAAGTTAAACTTTTTCATACGATTTGCTAATTTTGTGTATTACTTAAGGAAGCACCCCTTGCCCCTGGAGATATAAACTGTTTTTATATTTTCTCCAAATACTTTAATAATTTGTGTAGGATTTTTCTTTGTATGTGGGGGTGTATGTGTTTTCTTCACTGGGGTTTGAACCCAGGTCTCTGTGCATGCTGCACAAATGCTCTACCACTGAACTCTATATCCCCAGTTGCCTTTCACTTTTGAGACAGGGTCTTCCTAAGTTGTTGGAAGCTGGCCTCAAACTTCTGATTGTCCTGCCTCAGCCTCCTGAATGACTGGAATTACAGGTGTGTATCACCATACCTAGCTTGTTCTTAACAGTTAATCTTTAAGGTCTCTGATGTGTCCTTTTTGCTTTTGATGTCAACTGTGAGTTTAATTTTTTTTTTCCTAGAAGGCTAGACAATTGTCATAATGAAATTTGTTGAGCAATCTAGAATACCTTTACTAATTTGATATGCCCCTTTTATTATAAACTATATTTCAGTATACGTCTGGGTTGCCTTTCTATCTTTTCCTAGAAATGTGTTTCCTAGTACTGTCTGTATCTATGACAAAACATACTGTTTAGTTGCTGTATATTATGTTCTGATGATTAGTAAATCAAGTCTCATTATTATTCTCTTTTTAAAAAATTAACTTGCTAATCATTGCTGTTTTTTTCACATATATTTGAGAACCAACTTGTCAATGTCTACAGTGCTGAGTCTTCCTATTTAAAAATATGTAATAGAATTTCATTTATATAGGTTTTTAAATACCCTTTCATGAAAGTCTTGCATGTTTTCTATTTCTAGATATATTTTATTGTTATTATGAATTATATCCTTTTATTTTGTTTTCTAGTTGATCATTGCTAAAGTTAAAAAAGAGCTGTTAGTTTTTGTATATTAACTTTTGAATCTGATTACCTTATTATAATGTTAAAGTACACTCTTATCCTAATATTTTTTTCTTACCCTCTGATTTTCTTGATAGAAAATCTTATGTATTTCTCAAGTTACATGTGAGGATTTTAGTAAACTTCAAGTCTAAAGCTTTTATGGTCAACCAATCAACAGGTCAACTATCATTTGAAAGCTTACATTAAATTGTATATCAAGAATATTACTGCACTGCACCCCAACAGTGTTGATGAAATGTGTAAACTTAATACTTTTTTATAGTGTTTGTCTGGATTGGATATTTTGGTATAGGTCAAGTACTATTTTCTTTCTTTAGTAGGTTTATATTATTCCTCTCATGTGCATACAAAAAAATTAAAAAAGAATTCTCAAGTTTAATAGCTGTTTTCAATTGCTATTGTGCCCACCAGTGAAACTTATAATCAAGAATATCTAAATTATGAAGAGAAGGCATCCCTAAAACTGAATCAGTATGAGCAGGGGAAATCATTTTCAGAGTGGCCACCACAAGTTCATCTCTATTCTTAGCCAGGCTAAACCGTCCACAGCAGAAACCCTCTGGGGCCCCTCTGGGCCCCCTCTGGGCCCTCCTGACCCATGGAAACACTGGAGCAGCAGACTTCCTGTGCATGGCCCATCCCTTCAGCTGCAAGGCCATGCTTCCTGTGGGAGGGAATTCCCGGGGGCTGACTTCCCTTTCCAAAACAAATTGCTTCACATAGGGACATGCCTTTTCTGGTTCTCTACATCCCAAATGATTTAGAAAAATTAAGATGAAAAACTTTTGAGGGATCTTTTCCTTCTGTTTTCTTTGTTAAAAGTGAAGGGCTCATTCCCTTCAACCTAATTTGTTAAGAATGGCTTTGCTTTGGCTATAGGTACAATGAGAGGTGTCTGGGTGATAAGACTCCATGTTCTATCTATCAATTTTTTTCCATGAGGTAGGTTTTCTCCCTTTGCCATCTCTGGCTGATGGTGGCTGTCTGGAACACTGCTTAGAGGAAAGGTCTGAAGCTGCCTCTGGCCATGATGAATGAGTAATGTCTGCCATGAGCACCACAAAGGAAAAGTGGTGGGATGCCCAACAAACATTTGCCATCTTGGAATAGAATTGCCTTTTTATTTCCAGCTTGGTTATATAATCTTAGGAATTTTATTCATTTGTAGATACATACAAATTTAATTTTTTTTTTAACTTAGCCCACCAAAGAGACCTAAACAGTTAAGTGCTCTTACACTAACAAAGTCTTAATGTTGAACACAGAATATATCAATCCTTATCCTTAAAAAAGCTTAAACCAGTTTATTTCACTGCATATATTTGGAACATACTATCAAAGTTGTGATTTTTCTCTTTATTGTTAACAGCAGTAGTCATAGTAGTATTTAATAACTCTCTCAAAATCTGACTTGGTATAATCTGGGTGGCAGATGAGGTTATCAATAAAGTATGAGTCAGATATTTTCAGACCAAAATATAGGAATATATTTTTATAACTCAAACATTGCTAGCTGGCTAAGGACCAAGAATACATTGTTAATATTGTTGATTTTTATAAAATATCCGTTTTTTGTGTGTGTACTTGAGAATCAAAACCCAAAAGTTAAACTCTGCAAAATATTTGAAAAACAGTCAAGAAAATATTGACGTGCATTTCTAAGCATTGGAGATTTAAGTCTGCTCTTTGGGATCGGATTATCTGGAAAGCCTGGTAGTGACTACAGTTTGAAAAAAAAAAATAGGTCAGCTATGGTTTATATATTATGTCATAAAAACTCAAGTGACTATTTTTCCATATGCACATATTTCTAATATTTTACTTTTTTATAGACAGGAAATCATTCCTTTCTAACCACCACTCCTATGATTCAACATGTCCATTACATTAGAAGTACTGTATAAGCAGAAAAAGGAGAATTTACTTGGAAAATTAGCTAAGAATCATTTTACCAAGCCATTTCCACAGATTGACATTATGACATACCTGAAAGTATCCTTTACAGAAGTCCACACTGAAATTTGGGCTACAAAACAATCATTTAGATGAATAGTGAGTTTTTTCCAGGTTTTTAGAAACAATATCAAATGGTTATCTGAAAAATGTGCTTCCATGAAATTTAAGGGCACGTCTTCCTGTGGTAATTTCCCTATCATTGTTTCCCATCAGTCAACAATACATTCTAAGACATAACCTATTGACTCTCAAAAGACACCTCTGCTCAGATTAGAAAATGAATTCAAAGAATTATTAGAAATAATCTTTTCCATCTCTTGTCAAATATTTATAAAAGACTGAAAGCTTTGTCATATTTCATTAGGATGATTATATACTTAGTCATACCTATTATTTTACTATGTCCCTGAAGTATATTAACATAAAAAATATAACAATGTTTTGAAGTTAATAAAGTGATACAATAGCACAATTTTATTATTTATCCATTAGCGACAATGTTTTTGAATGACTATAAAGTCAGTGCTTCTTTTAACTTGTGCTGCTTTTGATCTCTAACACATTTCACAAAAGCATACTGTAGGACTTAAAGACTTTAGACTTAAATTCCTTGATTCCATTTTGATATAAATTTTTATTTATAAAATGACCAAAACTCTAATATAATCTGCACCAAAAGATATGATATGAGGGTCCTGGGAAGATAGCTTAGTGGTAGAGCGCTTGCCTACCATGGTCAAGGCGCTGGGTTTGAGCTCTAGTGCCGTCAAAAAAAAAAAAAAAAAAAAGATATGATATGTGTGGGAAATAATGACAGTGCTATATTTATACATGAGATCCCCCAAACCAGACAAATATAAGTGAACAGTTCTTTTTCATCACAGTAGTTCAGCAAGCTGGGTAAGCTTATAAAGTTTTCCTGCATGCATGCAGGACTTGAATCCCAGTTCAACAATTATCTAACTCTGTCCAAGAATAAGTTAAACACCTCTGGTTTGAGTTTCCTCATGTATGAAATGAGGGTGATCATAGTATCTGTCTTGGAACGTGACATGAGAATTAAACAAAGTAGTATTTAAAACATTTTCAAGCACATAATGAGCATCACTTAGGAATTAGGAAGAAAATATGAATTCAGAAAGTCCGGTGAATAGGCAGTTGTATTTAGGAGCATGAATTAAGTATAAAATAATAGGATCTGTTTTCTAAGATTGGAAAAGATAAAACTAGATGTATAGTGCCAATAGTTCCTAATCTTTGATTTATCTTGTCTTTGTGTAGTAATGTCTTGCATCAGATGCTGACACAGATTTTGACTTCTGTTCCCTTTTCACCAGATTGATCTCAGAGTTTGCTAGGGTTATACGCTGCATGACAAGTGGACTGCTAGCAAATGCTTTTTTAACCACTGTAATAATTTCTCAACTATGGCATGCAATATAAGGGCTTTAGATTTTTTTCTCAGATATAATGGTTTCTTTTTTATACCCAATGTATTCTCCAGTTATCCTTAGATAATTGAATCTAGCGGAAAACCAGGTACTCATTTTGCAGAATTTTTCAAGAGTTAGAATGAGGGTGAGAGAAGAATGGAGGAACTTACGTAGAGGGAAACGAGAAGGAAGGAGTATGAAAAATGGTGGAATGAGACAGAAATCATTACCCTATGTACATGTATGATTACATGAATGGTATGAATCTACATCGTGCACAGCCATAGAAACGAAATGATGTACCCCCTTTGTGTACAATGAATCAAAATGTAGTCTGTAAAAAATAAGAAAAAAGATTTAGAATGATAATGTATGTCACTTGCATTAAAAGGCATTTTTTATGAAACATTAACTATTATTACCTCATTAACAATTATGTAACAAAGGAAGCTATGAGGCAAAGATATCCAGTTCGTAGGTCAAGTATTAACAGTATTAGATTCTTACCTGGCCATAACCTCGAGTAAAAATGATATCATAGATCTTTCAATAAGAAAGAGATTTTTAGAATCCATGTAGTCTAACTTCCATGATTTTACTCTTATGGGATTCCTTACAGTGAGCATAAATTAACTGGAGAAAATCAGTTGTGAAATCACAGAATTCCAACAAGAAACCAAGTTCCCAAACTTTCTTTCTGGTAGTTTTCTTTTAAACTCTTCCAAACCACCTCCTTGTTGCAATATTTAACATTTCCCCCTCTGAATTAACATTGCTAGTGATGAAATTGAATGATACGCTTCATTTTGCACAAGGTAGGTAAAAAGTATTAGATTCCCTCTGATAAAAATGAGTATCTCCTTCAGTTCATTGACTTTCTACACTTTTCAAATGATTTATTGTACAGAGAATCGCAGTGATTTGTGTGAGTCCGAATGCAAAGTGAAAAAGAATTCAGCTGCAAAATTAGAGAAGCTCTTAGAAACAACATTAACATTTCCCCATAACAGCTTCACAAAATGGAAATGGAGTAGGATTTTTTTTTTCTTTTTTTTTTTTTTGCCTGTAACCTTTTCCTTTTGCAACATTGCTTAAAACTGTATGGTCATCCTCATGCCAGGAAAGAGACCCAGAAGATCCTATCTTTGCTGTTGGCATTTCTTGTAGCTGAGCATTTTAAAATACCACATTGAACTTCAGCACTGTCAGTCCTAACCTGAGCTTTAAATACCACATCACTGTAGGCAAATGGTATACATTTGTGAGATTGAAAGTGCTTCCTATATTTATCTTACTAATGTGATTTTATGGATGAGTAAGATGTCATTCAGTGTCTCACAGTCATTTTGTCCAAGGATCTGTCTTGTGGGACAAGGATATTAGCTGCTTGATTGAAGATGGCTCCTTGAAGATAATTCAACCTGCATTGGCATTTTATTAAATCTACAAATAGCTTGAAACTCTGCTTCAGTGCATGACATATCAAAAGCAAGGTTCTTTTTTCTTAGCAACTTTTATTGATGCTGAAGAGCTAAGAATGTCTTTTGCAAAGTAATATTAATGAGAAAAATTTGCTGGCAAAAGCAACAGTATGTCACTAATTATCACATTACTATTTCCCTTTTGTTTTGAGATTAAATAGCACTGGGATAGAGTGACTTTTCCCCATTTCATTACCTTCTAAACTTGCTTTTCTTCTCATAAATGCCGTATCTCTGCAGCCTTCTCTGACTTCCCCAGGCAATTAGTAATCCCCTTCTTTATGATCCACAAGCCCATCAAATTCCACTTAGGCAGGATTTGTTGCACAGTACACTATTATTTCACTATGTCATTATTATTTTCACCTGTCCTCACTGGAGTGCAGTAACCCTCTCCTCCCACAGGGAATTATCAACAACTATCTCAAACTGTTGGTTTAGTAGTTTTATTATACCCACTCAAATTAATTAAAGAAAAGTTTAAAATGAGAGTCATAATAGTAAAATAATTGAGTTATTGAAAATCTAGATGTAATAATCTTTTTGGAGGGGGGGGTGGTACCAGGGATGGAACTCAGGAGCTCTCAACCACTGAGCCACATCTCCAGCCCTATTTTGTATTTTATTTAGAGACAGGATCTCACTGAGTTGCTTAGCATCTTGCTGTTGCTGAGGCTGGCTTTGAACTCGAAATCCTCTTGCCTCAGCCTCCTGAGGCACTGCACCTGGCTAATAATCTTATTAAATAAAATTTCATAATAATGAGAGGTCTTTCTCATTGCAATTATTTAGAAAACTTCAATTAATTCATTAGGCAAATAATATCAATTAACAGATTATAATATGACCTACTTATCCTTTTTTTCAATACTTAATAGAATTTCTACATTATTTATTTTGCAAATTTATGTTTTAAAACATAAATTTTATTATTATTCAGATACGTAAGAACAACACATCAGGAAGTGGTTGCCATTGAAAAGGTAGCTTGCTACTCACAGTTTCCAAGACAGGGAGTAACATGCCAAGTCTCAGAGAAACATCAGGTTCCTCAGGAGGCAGAGGGAGCCTTGAGGAAAGGTGGGAAGTGCTTTTACTGTGGTTTCAGTGGGATGGCAGGATAAAGAAATCGACTAATTTGAATAACATCAGTAGGCTCTGGTGTGACCTTCCTTAGTTGTCTGGTATCTGCCCTGGGTGATTATGTGGGTAAACAGAGGGCAAGAATCTGATAAAGGTGGCCGGGACTGGATCAGTTGTTGGTGTTTAAAGACTAATTCAGTTTACAAGGGAGTCATTTGCTAGCTTTAAGAATTGTTCAGCACTGGGACATGAAGTTCCCCAGGATCAATAAGATCCCCAGATGTCAAAGCATCAAATACACAAACTAGAAAATTTAGGTATTATAATCTATAAATGCATAGCATTATGCAAATTTAAAACAATCGTGACTCCAAAGAGAATTGTCTTTGCTTTTTTAAATTTTATGGTCTGTTTTTCTCTTTATTAGCTTTGTTTTATTAGTATTTTTTTATTTTATACCAAGAACTGTGACTGTAGAGGGTCGGAAGAAGTCTCTCTGGAGGCAGAGGAGACCTCTACTTGTATCTTCCATGTTCCTTATGCCATCTACAGAAAATAATTCAAGGACATTCAAGAAGAAGGGAGAGCTTTATTGGAAAAAGAAGTGTACACTCAAGAAAAAGTTAGTGTGGATCTCAAAGGCTGAGTCGCCCCACCTTGGACTGTGGTTCTAACATTCATAGAGGGACAGTAGCTAAGGGGTGGGATTAGAGGTGCAGTCAGGTTGGGTCAAGCATTTCACGGCAGTGTTCCTTGCACTTCGGTATTGCCTTAGCATGTGTTAATCATGCTACTTCTTATAGTGCATGTCTCATTAGCATCTTAAGTCTCCACCCAGGGGTGTGTGTTTTACTGTTATAATGGGACTAGAGTATACTGCCACTCGTGCGGGGTGTGAACAGCTCTCTGAACATAGGTAGCAGTGGAATAGAAATAAAGAAATAAGGGAAATAAAGACAAACAAGCAACTTTAGATAAGAGCAGGTCCTGGTGGGAGAGCCCACCCTGATTGGGTCTGGCTGAACCAAGAACAAGGCTCCACATGTTCATTACATAGGTTTAAACATCTAAAGGATTTCTTTGAGATAAAAGTGAGGTCATGAGCAGGAACAGCTTAATTGGGGCTTATCAGCTTGCGCGATGTCTCTTCCTCCTCCGGGAAGGGGGTATCTAAGGTTATTGAGCACACCCACATCTCTTCCACCCCCAGGCAGCTGGCGTTGGAACCTAAGGCTATTTGAACCAATAAATTCTGAGACAGAGAATTCTCCTTGGGAGTCACCAACGACTGAGCTGTCTCAAATCCGAGAGATACCACGGAGAGTTCTCAGAGCCTTGAGATAATTCAAACAAACTCGTAATTTGTTCCCAGTGCCCGACCAGTCATCTCTGTAACCAAAGTCTTTAATTCGCCCGCTCCCTAATGGAGTGGTTGCCTGCAGATGCCTTTGGTTATCTGGCTATTTTGTTGCTTTTTTCATCAGCCCATCGACAAGCTGTGGGCAAGGTTAAGGGCCCAAGAACACAGACTGGTTGCTCACACGTTGCTTGTTATGCATTACAATGATTTATGGGCATTTATTTTTTGAGTCTCAGTTTTCATTCTGTAACCCTAAATTCTTATCTCAGAACAAATATATTCAAATTGTTACTTTTTTAGCTTTCTCTTTTAATTTTTAGTTTAAAATCTGAATTGTTCAGGATGTGTTGGTGTTTGGCATTCAGTAAAACCTCAGTCAATATTGATCCTCTTTGCTCACCACATTTCCTCTTTCCCTTTTTTCATTCATTTAAAAAAATATTTATTGAGAACCTACTACATACTACATGCTAGACACCTTTTAATCTTCATAAAATGAACAAATAGGGGAGCCAGACATTGCCACTCGGAGTGAACTAATTGGCACTCTGAGATGCCAGGAGAAAGTATTCCAAGGAAACCTTATGACTTCATTAGATTGAATACAAAGGTACACAATGTAAATAATTTTAGTATCATTTAAGACAGCTGAATATTTATTTTTGCTCATTTTGCAAAGTTTTAAATTGAGATCTACAGAAGTTGCCAAGTAATAGAAAATATCTGTTCAAATTTTTCTGGGACATTTTAAAATACACTGTATGAAGAACTTTTTGAGCAAGTTATAAGGTAGATGTCTGAATTATGAGTTTTCATTATACCCGTTATACTGCTCCATCTTGTTGTATTTATTAAGTACCTACAATATTTATTGGTACAAAGATGCTGAGCAACTTAAGGTAATAAAAAAACCCGCGAGAATTGTTCAATGAGTTTGTATTTTCCTCGGTAGTTTGTTCTTTTTCAAGCTTTCAGTCAATAAAACATTAGTAAGCATTTTAAATAGATTCAACTGTGTCAGCATGTGATAATTCTGAACCCTAATACTGAGTCAGATACTAAAGAACTGTGAGCAAAACACTTTTATCTTTGGCAATTTAGAATGTGGCATGAACAATTAACGGCTGCCTTTAGGCAAAAAACAAAACAAACAAACAAAAAGATGTAGCAAGGACCCCTTTTTGATTCTGTGGTTTGAAAGATCACTGCTATTTTCAGCCTCATTCTGCTGGCCAAGGAGGGCTTCCTTTGTCCTTGACTTCATCCTTGCCTTCGCCATCCTGTGACAGCACATGATCAAGGATAGATGGAATCAAGGGTAAGACACTGAGAAGCAAATACCACCATCCCACTAGGCCTTCTCCCTCCATCCCTGCCCCTCTGCTTTGCAGTCTCTTTCTTTAGCATAATCTGCTACAACCATGTCATCTCTATTCTAATTATTTTTATAAACATTATAAATGCCCACGTGTAGGAGAGAGTTTAAAAGGGTATCTATCTCTTTATTTATGTATATGATTACTAAAAGTTATTTACAGCTGTATATAGTTCCAAAAAGCAATTTACATTGTAAGATTTTTTGCCAGAACAATAAAGTATTTGTTGTCTATAAATTATTGACTCATCATAGGAGTCTACAAACTTGGCATAAAGACTTTCCAAATGAAGACCCTTCTTTTCAATTAACTCTATTTTTGATTAAAACCTAAATTTGTACTTGTGTATGAGGTACAACATATGGGGAATTGAACTCAGGGGCACTCAGTTACGGAGCCACATCCCCAGTCCTATTTTCTATTTTATTTAGAGACAGGTTCTCACTGAGTTGCTTAGTATCTCACTGTTGCTGAAACTGGCTTTGAACTTACGATCCTCCTGTCTCGGCTCCCCCAAGCCACTGGAATTATAGGCGTGCGCCACTGTGCCCAGCCAAAGTGATGTTTTGATTCCAGGTAAAATGTTACAGTGAGAGAAGAGAAGTAACTTCTGGTGGCCTACAGCAGAGAAGAGTGAATAAAGTTAGTAATACATCACATATTTCAAAATAGAAGATTCTCAATGTACTTACCAAATAAAGACCTATAAAACATTATCTAAGCTATTTTAGGGACTATTTTTTAACTAATCTACCTTCATTCATCTTTTGTAGGTAACCTTTCTATTTTCTGTTTTAATAACTCAGTTTCTGAATAGACAGTCATAATTCTTTGTTCTTTGATACCATGTTTACTATTAAATGACTTATTGTACAATGCTGCAACAGTGCACTTCAATAAAAACAGGGGTGTTTTTGGTAATATTAATGCTTTGTCTGAGATATTTTGGCATATATCTTCCAAATATGACCAAATTTCTAATAAAGATGTATTACCCTGACCATCAGAGGTTTCTGACTAGATGGAGGTGTCAGGAGCAATCTCAGGGTTTTCAGCTTCACTTTCTAACAATATTGCCTTTCAGTTTCTCCCTAAAGGAGTCTGGATGAGCTTGCTCTTTTGCATTATAGCCCAGCTGCCTTCTTGAGGCCCAGGACAACTAAGGTCTCATTTTATTCCTATCAGTTTTCAAGTCTGGCAACACTGTTGAACTATAATTCAGGGTGAAATCTTTCTTTACTTAAGATTCCTTGAGACTAGAGAGCTAATGCTGTCTTAAAATTCAATTAAATGATGACTTTACCAGTGCTGGTCCTTAAGACCAGTCTTTGCAGCATTGATGCTTCCAGGGAGTCCCTGGGCCCACCTGCCTGTGCCCCACCCCCAACTTTGCATCAGAGAAGCGCATGTAGGCTCAGTGTTCCCAAAATGCAATCTGCAACTCGCTTGCCTTAGAATACACTGCAGTATTTTTTACAGATGCATCTTTGATGGCTGTAATGGGTTGAACAGTGTCCCCCCAAAATTCATCTCTACCCAGAATCTGAGAATGTGACTTTATATATAAATAGGGGTCTTTGCAGATATAATTAGTTCAAATGAGAACAAACTGAATTAGATTGGACTCCAAAATTCTAAACAGGAAAAAAATTAGAATTCAAATTGTGTGTGTGTGTGTGTGTGTGTGTGTGTGGAGAGACAGAGGCGGAGGAGGGAGGGAGAGTGAGAGAAAAGACTAATTTTCTTATGAGTTTCTGGAATCCAGTTGTATGATTTTATAATTAAACATTTAATTACATAAAACCTTTACCTAGAAGATGAGGGAAGGGAAAAAAAAAAAAAGGGAAGTAGAGAAATAGAGGTTTTAACTTGTAAAAAGACATTTTCCCCAGTGATTTCCTTTTGTTTTATACATTAAATCATGACAATTTGGCTTAAGCAAGATCTGTCCTTATTATTTTTTGTTGTTGTTGTTGGAAACAGCATATTTCAAGGTATATCTCTGTGTGTGTGTGTGTGTGTGTGTGTGTGTGCACGCGCATATCCTCAATGTCATTGAACCATCTTATGAAAAATCTTAATTAGCTATGTGAACTGCAACTCTCTAGGGAGAAACAATATGAATGAAATTGAACGTGTAAGCATTGTATTGTGCCATGTGTTCCTTTAGGGGTAAAAAAAAAAAGCGCTCTATTTCTCTATTCATTGAACAGGAAACTTCTTAGCTCATAAAGAGGAGAAGTAAGTGCACCTTCTCTGGGCTAGCATGAGAGAGCCATGGTGCCTTTCCCCCCATGATAATTGTGGGCATATTTGTTTGATTGAATTAATTGTACAATAAGAGTGCTAGAGGAGGTTCTTATACCTAAATCTTCAAACCCTAAAGAAAGATAAGGCCTAAGTTTTATACTAAGAATGCCAATGACTTTCCCATTTGTACTCAAGTAGGGTTTTCATGGAGAATGGTCATCCATTCCTTTAATACTAATAATGCATATCAACATAGGATGGAACAGAGACAGGCGGCATGTGTCCTGGGAGGGTAAACTGTCTCTGGCCAGAGACAGCCCTATGTCTTACACAAACTGAGTTTTTATTGTTAATTTCCATTTCTTATTACAGCAAAAATCTATAATGCATTTATTCCTTTCAATGAAATAATAATAAATCCATAGGATTTTGAAATCTAATTACTAACATTTTTAAAATGTCTTCCAAGCCCCAGCATACTTATAAATAGGTACTTTGAGACAGCTCAGGGACTATAACTGTTTTGGATTTATTTAATTGGCTTTCGGGCTTTCCTTCTAAATCAGCCAGAATTCAATTAGTCAATGGCAAGTTTTCACAATAGTTGAAACTGGCAACGTTAAGACATCAGCTCAGACCTCATTCCACCAAGCAGCACAGCTGTCTGCTATTCCAGGTTGGTATTCATCCTCATATCCACCGTAGGTTCTTTTAAGTCACACTTCCTTTTGCATTCAAGAACTTAATGAGCCCAAGAAAATGAAAAAGAAATGAAGTTTCAAAAATCCCTTCTGAAGCTTCTTTGAGATTCTGAGCTGCATTTCTTAGAGCCAGGACTATGAGTAATCTAAAATAAGAGCTGGCAGCAGAGGCTTGCCAGCTGTTGCACATTTACCAGCCCAGCTACATTTTTCCTCCCTCTGGGCTGAATGGTTATAAAGGGCCAATCTTAACCTTATTTGGATTAAAATTTATATCATTCATACAAGAGAACTTCTTTTTAAAATTTTGCACATTCATTTTTTAAATTCAGCATTTATATCGAAATGAGATATCTCTGATGTCCTATCACATTTTGTGACTATGAAATAATACCGTTATAACCTTAGAGAAAGAAAAGTTTGACCTATTTGCTTATCAGAATGATGTGGTAAAATTTATTCAGTCTTTGCGATTGAAAAAAAAAAACCTGTGAATCCACAGTAATAGCACATTTTCCACTTTTCTATTTTTATGTTAACTCTGTTGTTTCTTTTAAAACTTGGAAAATGTTACAAAAGTGTGTTGGGGGTCTCCAAGACATCACAAGTTTAGAGATTCACTAAACAGATTCATGGAACACAGCACATAGTTGTCCTCACAGCTAAGACATATAACAGCACTGCAGTTAGGAGATACAGTGGATCACAAGGAGAAAAGGCAGACGCCCAGCCCAGAAGAATGGACGTGCCCGGCTTCCTTATGCTCACCCACATCCCATGAGAGGGCACGCTGCGCATGCTCTCCACGGCAAAGTGCAGGACCAGGTGTGGAACATCACTGCTCAGGGAAGCCCACTAAACTCAGTCTACAAGATTTTTGTTTGGGGCTCGTAGTACTGGCACCCCTTGCTTGGTTTGTGCCAAAATTCCAGAGCCCCCAGAAGGAAAGCAAGTGTTTGGCGCAAAGCTCATTTTTGTGCAGCATAGGCGCAGTGAACCAGCTTCATGCGTTAAGGAACTGGCAGGAATGCTCCCAGTACTCAGACTCTGGGACTGACACCAGCCACCAGCCAACCTTGGCCAGAGTCTCAGTTGTGTCTAGTTAACCTTTTCTTTTCAAAAGGACATTTACAGTTTTTATAATTCACAAATAACATCTTTTAAATTCAGAATGAAAGAAAAATATGTCTAAATAAATTTTTACATAAAGCATTTAACATTTGATGATAATATGGATAATATACATTTCAACTTCGAATATAAAGCAAAAGAGAAAGAGAAGCCTTTTTTTTCGTATTAAAAAACACCCCTTTAAAACTTATTAGGTCTTACAGGTATTTAAGAAAATTAGGCAGTGTTGTCTAATTTTTTTTTCTATGTGCTGCTTCTATCTTCTTTGTTTTCTGTGAGTTGATATGTCTTCTCCCACCACTCACCATAAAATGATGTAATTTGCAAATGGGATGTCTCATTCTTTTGGGTATCCATAATCTCTTATTTAAAAACAGAGATTGAAAAAAACTACTAATTTTATCGTGTTTCACATTTAAATGCCCTAAGCATTGCCAAAAATCAGCAAAATCCTGCTGTGAGTGTTGGCTTGACTTTTTCTTATAGGTCATAAAATATGTAAACACTTTCTTTGTTTTCCCAAAATAGATTAAGGTAACAAGAAAAAGTATTTAAATTTAATAACATGTTTCAAATAATGAGATATGTGAGTATGAATATAAACAAGTGAATCTCACAGCCAGTACTATTAAAATAGACCAGGATCTTGTTGTTGTTGTTATAATCTAGAGCCTTATGAACAAAGAAATAACCACAGTTTGAATTCTCAAGTGTCAGGACAATGTATTTGTAATTTTCAAAAGCTCCTATGAACATGGGATTTTAGATAGTAACTTAATTGCATCCAGCATTATATTCCTATATAATCCATTTTGTTTTGCTATAACAATACCACAGACTAGGTGATTAAATTTTTTTAAAAAAAAGAGATTTATTCAGCTCTCGATTCTGAAGGCTGGAAAGTCCAAGAGCAGAGGCACCAGAATCTGGAGAAGGGTTTCCATGATACCTCAGAACATGGTGGAAGGGTAAGTGAGTGTGTGTGAGAGAGAAAGCATGGAGAGCTGGGCTTGCTTTCATGACAAGCTGCTCTTGAGATAACTGGTCCCTCCTGCGATGGCTCCATTAATCCAGTCATGAGATCTCATGCCTCATGCCCCACTCACTTCTCACTAGTCCCTACTTCCCAATATGGTTGCCTTGGAGATTAAGTTTCCAATGTGAATTTGGGGGTGGGGAATATTTAAACCATAGCACCTTCTTATTTTGATAACTTGGAAATGATTTGTTATCCTAGGAGATAGTACCTGGACAAGAGGCCCTTGCCTTCATGACCTAAGTCACCTAGGCTTCCTTTGAAAGAAGACTCCATTATATGAAATGGATAAACCCTGAAGGATGAGCACTTACCAAAAAGAGACTATGTTAACCCCAAGTAAGATTATTTTAAACTGGGAGAGACTAAGATAATGCAAATTAGCAATTTTATGTCTCCTATCCACTTCCTCCATCCTCCACCCAATCCACAATTAAACTCATGGATGGGGGCTATAGGGCAACATTATCTCAGTTACAGAAGATTAGAAATGATAATTCTCTTGTATATCTGACTTTCACTGCATGTGTATTTGATACTAGGGCACTCTCACTAAGTAAACCAATCCATACTATTAATTATACAGCACTACCCATGTAAGAGGTAAATTGTTACCAACCAACCCTGGCACTGTGGAGGATGTACTTAGGTGACTTTTATAAAATATTTTTTTTTAGTTTTCAATGGATCTCTTTATTTTATTTATTTATATGCGGTGCTGAGGATCAAACCCAGGGCCTCGCACATGCCAGGCAAGTGCTCTACCACTGAGCCATAACTCCAGCTCCTTAAGTGACTTTTGATTAAGGATCATTTGTCCAAGTTTCTAAAAATGTCTGGTACATATTTCCCAACTGCTGGTCACAACTGTTTGGAAGAAGAACCGAATAACTTTAAGATATTTTCTCAAGACCCCTGATGAATCCCATCTATTAAGTTGCCTCCAAAGTTGAGACAATCCATCTAGCCAATTTTTTTGATGCAGAAACGTTCAGCATGTATTTTTATATGTACTGATTATTTCCTCAATGCTATCTAGCATAGTAACACATAGAAAAAGTTCAATAAGTTGTTAGAAAAGCAAAGAAAAAAGGAGACAGTGAAAAGGAGGAGAAGGAGAAAGAAGAAAGAAAAAAGAGATCAGCCAAGAAAAACAACCTTGAAAAATATCCATCCTGGTTTTCAAGTTACTGCTCTCATCCCAGTTTTGACTTTGACCTTTTATCCAACATATAATCATCAATATGATTGCTTTTTTTTTTTTTTAAGCAGGTTGTCTCACTCTGAGTCTAATCAGGAAGAAAAAAATCACATGGTAATTGAAACAAGAACCTTTAATATAAATCATTATTACTTGTAACAGGATTAAAATGTTGAAGGATTGCCTAGAGGATCTAAGAAGGATTGCCTAAAAGATGTAAAGAAAGAACTAAAGAACAAAAGAGTGGTAGCAATGAGCAGCTGTGTTCATTAGATTGTGTTTGTTTCAAGTCCCAGAAAACCCTACCACCATGAATGAAACAAGGAGGGCTCTATTTCTAGGGGAACAGGAAATTGAGGGGTCCCAGACAGCAGCCCGTGGTGCTGCAGCTCTTACTGTCATTCTGCTTTGACCTCTTTATATTTTTGTTGTCTTCAAGGGGGCTGCCACAGTTCCAGGCATCACTTTTATGCTCAAACCAGAAAGAAGACAGAAAAGGTGACTCCAGCTATGACTTTTTTTTAGTCAAGAAAACAAAAATTTTCTTAGAAGATCCTTAGACTTCCCCTGATCTCAGTGGTTGGAATCAGGTTGAACAACAACTGTTTCTGCAAGAGAGGATGGAAATTCACCTCAGGTAGCTAACCCATCAGTCTATAGAGAAGTGGCAAAGGACAAAGGGGTGGGAATAGGTGCTGACCTTTTAGTTCTTATCACACCATCTACTGTGTGCACCACACAATTATTTTTTCAATATCTGTGCTTCTCATAGTTGGGAAGCCTTTTCTGAATTTTCTCCCTTATCTTTGTATTTTTTTTAATCATTTTTATTTCCCTTTCTCTATCCTTTGAGTGACTCCCCTACCCAACAATGCTTAATAGGCATTTAGGAACACCAGTCAGCAATTTCCAATGTTCTCTAGGCTAAAAGTCCCTGGGTCCTTTAAAAACTCCTCATAGGAGGAGTGAAGGGGAAGCTTTGCTAGAGATTAACAGTTCAGTTTCATATGTGACACAAATGTGTTAAAGGGCGAGAATATGAGACAGTGGCCCAGGTCCAGCAAACCTTGGCATTGCACCCTCCTCACCAACAGCTCTGCCACCCGACTTCCCAGCTGCCTCTCTACACACTCTCTCCCTGGCCCTCGCCTGTTAAACCTGTGACACCCTTGCCTTAAGGCATGGGCAACACTATGTTTGCAGAATCAAAGGGGAATTTCTGGCTTTAGCACCAAATATTCTCTTGAAACTCGTGGCAGGGGTCATAATGAAAGCCAAGGATTCAAATTCACACCATGTGAGCATTTGAAACTCACAAGACAAATCTCTATGGGTGACTAAGTCTAGCATCAATTTTGTTAGACGTAAAGTGAAAAGGAAAAATATGAAGATCTGCATAATTCTACACCTGCAAACAAAGGATCGGTTGGGGTGTGTGTGTGTGTGTGTGTGTGTGTGTGTGTGTGTGTGTAGGGCTGTTATAGAGGGGGAAGAAAGTTTAGAAACCTCTGCTTCTGAGAATTGGCTCCATTCCCAGTGCCCTTGGGTTGGGGACCAGCTGTGATGAGAAGTGCTTTTGGACACTCCAGCCACACACATCTGAGGCTCTGGGGAAAGAGTAAAGCCCAAGGAACTGATGAGTCTGTTGGAGATGCCATCTGGCACCCTTAGGGTAGAAATCACAGCAGAGAAGTTCCAGGGAATGAGAAACTGAGACAGAAAACACCATCCCCACCCAGCATGTCTGGGCCCTCAACAGTTCACGTGAGCCTCTGACAGTTTCTGAGCTCCCTAGAGGAGGAATAGAAAGTTCTATTAGTAAACTGTTGATAGCAAATGGGACTAGTAGCCAGGGTGGAGAAGGATAGCAGAGAGAAGCATAGTGTGGATCTGAACTTTATGGATCTGATAGTGGAGCTCACAGTACTCTGACATCCCAGTGGATGCAGTGGAACTATACCAACAACCAAGTGGATAATTTCCATCTTTCAGCCCACGCCAGCACAAGTCGGAGACCAGTGAGGACCAAATGCACCCTCCCTACAGAAGCCTGGATACCAGGTGTGCACCTGAACCCCTGGAACAGGTCAGGAGCCCTTTGTTTACCAAGTTATAGAGCTGGCAAGAAAGAAATTGCCATACAAATCAAGTTTACTTGAAAATATCTGCCCACTAGAAAGGGAACTTAGCACTAAAAACAGGGTTCCATTTAAAGAGAAATCTATTTTCTAAAAGTGAGCTGTGACTTCTCAAAATACCATACAAGGACACGCACGTGCCCTCTGAACTGAAGGGGACAGGAGTGGCAAATACATTGAGAAAAGTACTTGGAAAAGAATTTCATCTTTTTCTATCCTCATTCCCACACAAAATTGGCTCAGAAATTTCCTAGCTCTCTGTTTTAGTTAGTTTTTTCACTGCTCACTGCTGCAACTAAAACATCTGACCATAACAATTGTACAGGAGGAAAAGCTTATTTAGGGGATCACAGTTGCAGAGGTCTCAATCCACAAACAACAGACTCTATTCCTAAGGGTTCAAGGTGAGGCTGAACATGATGGTGGAAGAGTGTGGCAGAGAGAGGAAGCTCACATGACATCAGGAAGCAAAGAGAGAGGTCTCCACTTGCCACATACAAATATATATCCCAAAGCCACACCCCCAATTCCCACCTCCTCCAGTCACACCCTGCCACTTCAGTTACCACTCAGTTAATCCCTATCAGGGGATTAATTCATTGATTGGGTTAAGATTCTCAGCAATCATTTCTCCTCTAAAACTTCTTGCATTGTCTCACACATGAGTTTGTGGGGGACACTCACAACCAAATGATAACATTCTACCCAAACCCCCCAAAACTCACAACATCTCACAATGCAAAATACATTCTGTCCATTTCCAAGATTCCCCACAGTCTCAATAGTTTTGAAATTGTTCAAAGTTCAAGTCCAAAGTCTTCTCTGAGGTTCAAGGCAATCTTGCATTGTAAGCAATTGCATTGTAAAATTAAAAACAATTTACTAGTATCCAATATATAAAGGTCCAGAGTAAACACATCCATTCACAAAAATAGGGGCATAGAAAGAAGGGATAGAACCAAAGCAAGACAGAAATTCAGCTGAGCTAACCAGTCCTGTAGTTCTGTGTCCAGCATCTGGAGCATATGGTATGATGTCCTCTCCACAGGGCTTATGCAGCTCTGCCCCTGTGACCTTGTTGGTTGTAGCCCAAGTGGCCTTTCTGTTGGTTTGTCTCTGCTCAATTCCTGAAGCTTTCCTAGGACAATGTTCCACATCCTGGTATTTCTTAATCTTGGGGGTCTCCACTACAGCTTTGGCTTGCCTTCTTAGAGAGTGCCTGCAGGGACTCTAACCCTGCTACACTTTGCCTGGTTTCCAAGGCCTTCCCTTGAAATCTTGGTGGAAGCCTCCATGACACCTTAACTTCGGCTTCCTGCATTCCTGCAGAACCAGCACCATGTGGTTGATGCCAAGGTCTATTGCCATCTTGAGCAGTGGCCAAGCCTCCAGGGACCATGATTGCAGCAGGCTCTGAGTATTTGGGGGTCTGAGCATGTCGAGAAAACTTCCTAGGCCTCTTGTATAAGAAGGATTGCCCACTGATCTTTTCTCAAGAGAATTTTCACTTTTACTCCCTTCAGCTTGAGATTCCCTCAAGCCATCTTTCTTATGTCTCTGGTCAAAGTCTTTCGCATTTCTTCAGTGGCAATAATGTCTTTAACAACTGCAACTTCCTTAGCCTCAGTTTTATTCCTGCCTTTTAAGTTCAAGTTTTTCAAATCTTTGTGCTCTGCTTTCTGCACCTGAATATTACAATAAACTTGGTTAAAAGCTGCCAGCAATACCATGTCACTTCCTGAATGCTATCCTATCTAGAAATTTCTTCTGCAAAATTAGGAAGTCCATTGATTTTAAAATCAGCCTCACAGAAAGTCTCAGGACACAGGCAAAATGCAGACAACTTCTCAGCCAGAACATAACAATAATGGCCTCTAGTCCAAATTCCAGTAGAGTCCTTCTCTGAACCCTCTTAAGCCCTGTCTTCACTGTCCACAGTTCCATTGGCATTCGGATCTTCTGAGGTTCCACTGGAATTGGCCATTAAGCTCCACTTACAACAATTTAAAGCATTTCCATCTTGCACTGCTAAGCATCTCAAAATTCCTCCAATCAATACCAAATACTTATGAACCATGTGGTCAAGTTAGTCACAGCAATGACCCCACTCCTGGTACCAATTTCTGTTTTAGTCAGTCTTTTAGCCACTGTGACTAAAAGACCCAACCAGAACAATTTTAGGGAGGAAAAGTTTATGAGATCACAGTTTTAGAGGTCTTAGTCCATAGAAGGCCAGCTTCATTCCTCAGGGCTTGAGGTGAGACAGAACATCATGATGGAAGAATGTAGCAGAGAGAAACAGCTCACATGATGATCAGAAAGCAGAGGAAGAGGTCTTTACTTGCCAGATACAAATATATACCCCAAAGCCACATCCCCAGTTCCCACGTCTTGCAGCCACACTCTACCACTTTAGTTACCATTCAGTTAATCCCTCTCAGAGGATTAATTCACTGATGGGTTATGACTCTCATTTCTGCGTTATCTCACACGTGAGCTTTTGGGGGACATCTCACAACCAAACCATAACTCTCACACCCAATGCCTAAGAACCTCTGCCTCTGCTTTCTGTGGTATTCAGCCTTTTAACCAGCCCCTCCTTCCTTCAGGTGATTACCATGATGTTCTACTGACCACCTTTGTCTTCTTGGCCACTCTTCAACCAGCATCTCCCCTCTTCCCACTTGCTTAGTTGAGGTGCTTCTTAATTACCCCATCACCCCATCACACTTTCTACCCCAGGCTTTCTGTATTGCTGCACTGCACTTGGAATCACCATGAGAAATGATTGCTTTCCAAAGAGCTTCAGTTCTTCCAATTGCCCTATATGCATCTGAATTCCCATAGCTCTTGGTCTATAACTTTCTTATGGCACTTAAATTTTGCCAATTGTTGTATATATTTATTTACTTATCATCTATCTAGATGGTATGATTATACACTTATTTATAAAATGTCTAATTTATCTCCATGTTTCCGTATCTCCCAACTCTTTCCCATTACATAACCAAATATAGTGGTTGGTACACGTTAAGTCATTTAAGATTTATTGCATGAAGCAATTCATCTCTAATTCAAAAACAATTGTGGAGTTATTGTTATTAGTACTATCTATGGAAATAAAATGTAACTCTATTATTCCCCAAATACTCATATTTGTCCAACATAGCACACTGGTTAACCTCATGATATTTGTAGTAAGGCTAGGGTTGAATTACAACTCCTCCCCTTACTGTGTGACCATGGGTAAATTACCTAACCTCACATCACCTCCATTGTCACATATATAAGAATGGAGATGATGATGTCTACTTCATGAAACTCTTTACACTGAACCTATTTGTTTATATCTTAAAGCACATAAATGGTTTCTGGCCCAAAAGTAGGTCTACCATAAATGTTTCATAAATTACTAAATAAACAAAAATATCCATCCCTTCAATATTTACATTTTACAATCAGCTTAATCTTAAGTTTACCTGAAAACTAATCTCTGCAAGCTTTTTTCCAAGATGTTTAAAAAAAACAATCAAAATTGAAAGTGATCATTTGTATTATCTTTATAGATCTGAAATTAAGGTTAAAAATACCAAGAAAAAATGGCTCATCATGTAAATAAGAGATGACAAAAACATTGCTGCAGTACTTCTCTTGCCTCATCAGAAATTGCTTCTTCTGAGCCTACACTCAATCTCAAAACAGCAGTTCTGGATACTTTCTATCTGCTCAGTTTATCCTCAGGGTGAAACTAAATTGCCATTACTGGTCTACTGCTTCCTTTGGTATGAGTGAATCCATTGAGAGTTAAGCTAATCACCAAATGAGACCATTATTGTGTTATTTTAACTAGAATACTATTAGTGAGGCATTTTAAGAATGGTTGGCTTTCAGTCTTTCTCCATGAGATTATTATGACTTCTGCTTCTTTCCACCAAGGGTCTAAGGCAATCTACCCCATCATCACTCCTAGAAAAGAGAGTATGTGGTAGGTAGACTGAATTCTGAGACAGTCCCCATGATTCCTGCCTCTGCATGTGCACATGCCATGTAATTCCCTCCTTTTTAGTGTGAGCGAGATGTGAATGCGTGTCATTCCTATGAATAGGTGAGGTTATATGAAGAGATTTTGAAGATGTTATTAAAGTTTCTCATCAATTGAATTTCAGTTAATCAACAGGAAGTTAATCATGAGTGGGCCTGACCTGACTAGGTGAGCATTTTAAGAAATTCTAAAGGTAAGAATCAGAAAATTTTAGAGACAGCTCTCCTGCTGACCCTGACAAATAGAACTGCCATGAGATAGGAAAGACCATCTAGCAGGAATTACTGGGCACTCCCTGGGACTAAAGGCCTCAGCCCTCAAGGAACAGCCAACCATCAGGGAGCTTAGAAGAGACTTGGAGCCCCTGATGAAATTGTAGGTTGGTCAACTCCTTCCTGTAGGTTGTGAATCCCTGAGAAAAGGAGCCAGCAAACCATACCTGGACTCCTAGCCCTGAAGAACTGGGAGATGATAAATTTGTGTTGTGTTAAGTCACTAAATTTGCACAGTAAAATATTTTGTCCTTTTGAAAAATTTCTGTACTTTGGTTCAGTCCATATGTTTTACTTTTTACTCATCCTTCAACGAGTCATCTATGTCATAGAACCTTACCTATCCTAAATGAAATTGTCACATTTTACCATGACAGAAAGAATAATACATTCTTTACAATGGCTTCAGCTTTCTGGCAAGTTCTTGATGCAATCTCTACAACCAATTACCAACCCTAAATATAAACTGACAAACTAACTCCTGCCAAAATTCCTTTTTAAAAAAAAAAAATTTAAATGTGAATCCTATTATTTTGCCAAATGGGGAAAAAGGCAAAACATTTCAAAAACTCCTTTGAAAAAAAATTCTTCGTCCCAGCCACATTCAATTAAAATTAAGTTTCTGAGAATTAGCACCACCCATTTCACCAAGAAGAAGAGCCAATTTTGGCTTAGGTCGGATTGCAGGCATTCATTTTCCCCTGCATTCTGATCTTGACAAGGCTTTTTTTAAAAAAAAATGTGAGCAACAGTGTTCTAATTCTCATGAGATTTTCTCTTGGGGTCAACTTCTCATAACATTCTAAATAAAGATTTTAGGTCAATTCTTTCATAGAAACATAGAGAAACCATGCTTAGACTCACAGAAGCAGAATTATTGGCTTAGGAATCTAGAAATAACCGTTATGTCATTATGGCTCCCATCTCTGAGAATCCATTTAAATGTCTCTGTTGACAGAGGGCTCACTACTCCCACATCTGTCAATCTCATCCAGTTTTAATTAGCAATTATAAATCAGTGACTCAAAAAAGTCATAGTTTTTCTAATTGAGAAGAAGCCCGTATCTCATGATTGATCATAATGAGGGAAAAGAGAATATAGAAACTCATCTCTTTATTTCCACGGAGTAAACTTAGTGACATCTCCAGCCTTTTGAACTTCAGCCCCCATCTCTATGTCCCCACCATTCTCAGACTTCGTCTTGGCCAGTCCTAAGCCCACATTAGCAGAAATTAGTAACTTAGTGGGCTAATAGTAAAATAATGTACTAAATAAATATTTTCTCTAGGACCAGACTAGTGAGAGATGTGTATACCTACTTCAGGGGTTCAAGAACAAATTCTGTGATGAAAGCCACCTACACTGAATGAAACATGGGCCCCAAGGCTACTCTCCACACACCAGGCCATGTGTCATGTGTCATTGTCCCAAGCCAGAGAGGCAAAGGCACATTCAATCACTCAAGCAGGTCCCACATCCTCTGGAGAAAAACCTGTGCCCAGGACTAGTGAGACAAGTCATGAGTACACAATAAGTTTTATGCAGACAAGATGGACTCATAAACCCAACCCAAGACAGATTATGAAAGAGGCCACAGTGCAGGACATGACTATCTGCATCTCAGTTTATTTTTATGCAAAAGAGAAATAAAAGTACACATCTCACAGGGTTGTTGTCTGGATAAAATGAGACTAGACATGAAATTGTAAAGTACTAGCCAAAAGTGAGCATTATTGTTATTGTAATTTCTGGATAACTAACATATAAGTCTATTCAATGTGTGTTTTTTCAAATAACAAATATGTTTGGTAGTAACACAACATTGTCCCTTTGAAATTTGAATATATACTTGTACTAATGAGTTAGCCAAATTTCCTTCTTTGGCTTCAAAAAACTAAAAATGCCAGCTTATAATAGTATTCTAACTATAACATAAAATGAATTTACATTCTCCTGAAAACAAATAGAAACAATTGACATCTAAATCCAGAAAACTTATTTGTGCAACTCCTTGCTCTACTTCCAAGATATGATGGAGCTAGTATTTATCAAAAAAATATATTAAATTTCAACAAACATACTTCAAATACTCATTATAGGTTTTAAGGAAACTGAGATAAATAAGGCAGAATCCCTGACCTTAAGTAGTTAGTGCCTAAAAATAGACTGCTTCCATCTGGAAGAATTAATAACTCTGCTGATAAGTCTTAGTACTGTAAGAATAATAAAACCAGAAAGCTTTTACCCCACAACATGATTGTATTATTAGTCATCTTTATGAAAATAACCCATAGTTATAGAATCTGTTTTCTCCGTTGATTATACAATTTGAAAAATAAATATCAGCACAAGATAATTGTATATAATTAAAAACTAATAAATGACAACTGGACTTTTAACAAAAAGTAAGGCATGTTCACATGTGTCATTAGTTGCACAACATAGTAGCCCTATGGTATTTGTAAGGGAGTGGGAAAAGGGAGAGATTGTTAGGAAGGTCAGGAGATCTTGTAAGGAGAGAGACCAATATACATACACAATCCAACACCCCTGACCTGAGCACATAATCTCAGCCCTACTCGGTGTCTACATATATCCTCGACAGGATAGATGTATTGCTGATATGGTTCAATTGTCACCCCCCAGAGACCATATTCACCAATTTTGGTCACTTTGCATACATTCTGTTAACATTATTATGGCACCATAATTTTTTTTTATTTTTATTTTTTTCAGTGCTACGGATTCAACTCAGGGCCTTGTGCATGCAAGGCAAACACTCTACCAACTGAGCTATATCCCCATCCCTATGACACCACTTTAAAGCTATAGATTTGATCTTAACATTTTTAATTTGTCAGGTTTAAATGAATTTGAAAACACATACCACTAAAGTGTGGAATATCAGTAGAACATATTCAGAATATTCTTCAGATGCATACTACAAATTCTGCTTTAGATGCCTTCTACTAATCATTTGCAACTAAAATTTCAGAAAGCTTTTGGCTTTAAAGAATCTGTCACGCCATGCTGGTATTGCACCATATTTGTCATGTTAAATCCTATAGGTATATTTCTGGAACTCGCCAACACTTAGACACATTTTCCTTAAACAATTTAGTACTGTTGTTTCCCTCATTGATCAGGACATATATCTGTTTAGTTTACCTGCAAAACACACACCACACACACACACACACACACACACACACACACACACACACACAGAGTGAGTGTAGAATTCTACAGCTAAGATGCTCTTTTGTGGTGAAGATTCAAGTGAAGTATGCTCTACCACTGACAGAAATAAATAATATCACATAACTAGTACACATCTCTGTGGTCTTCCCATTCCCATGACAGAAAAGTATTCTTTTGCAATGATGTTGTATTCCCACATAAGCAATTTGAATGACTGCCAGAATATCAGGAAGGATGATATTCACTGATCAATAAAATATTAGGACTTAAATTTGTAGCACCATAAATAAAGGTAAAACTGGTGACTGAAAACAAGAATATGTATACTTACATTAATAATGATAGCAAAAATTAAGTTAATTTTGAATAATTACACTATCGATTTTTAATATCTACCATAGCTGCTATATTTGACACTTTATAATGCATTATAGTTCATCTATATTTTGACCTTTGTAAAAGCAATGACTATTAACTCAGAATGATTAAATAAAATTTTGAGATATTGTACCTTGAATTCAAACCCAGATTATCTAAATCCAAAGCCTTAAAAGTTACATTTCACTATCTATGGAAAGAGTTAAAAATATTTCATTTTAAAATGTCTTGATTATAAGAAATAAAACTGTTCATTTTTTGTTTTGTGGTGCTGGGAATCAAAACCAGGTCTTACACATGTTTAGTAAGTACTCTACCACAGAGCTGTATCTCCAGTCCTTTTTGAGATAGGGTCCCACTAAGTTACCTAAACAGGTCTTGAACTTGTGATCCTCTTGCCTCAGCCCTTTTGTAGCTAGAATTACAACCATGCACCCACAAGTTTGGCAAAACTTTGTTTTCTTTTGAATGATTTTGCTTTCTTACACTAGTCTAGAAAATACTTTTCAATCCCTGTTCACCTGAACTCAAAAACCCATTCTAGCTCTTATTAAACTTAAGTAAAATTTTGTGATAGCATTTTGGATGTCACTCAACAAGTCAGCAAGTTCTATCTGAATGTTTTTGACTGTGGAAATCATGCTATTTGTCAACCTCTGGGCAGGGAAGACAAACCAAATAATTTTTTAGTTGTCCCTTCAATTTTCCTCTCTGTGTTATCACTAATTTAATATTCCATACAAAGAAAGTTGCCTAAACAGTGGGAATCTTTTTATTCTATTTTAGAATCATAGGCCAGTGGAAAGAGCAACCAAAGGCAGAGACAATTGTTATCCTCAAACCAGTTCCCTCCCTAGGTCTCTGATTCACCATCTAAACACACACACGCACACACAGATCTATTAATTCTTGTCATCTGAAACATGGGGAAAGGGTTTTGGTTTTACATATTAAAAGCAAATTTTAAAATAACTGAGAAAGTATCATAATTACACCAACTTCCAGATAAACAAAAGACCAGATGATAATATGATTTTTGTTATATCAAGTATTTATTCAACAGATATTCAAGAAGCACCTTTTAGGTGTTAAAGTCCCCTTGAAGAAAATGAAAGAGAGATAAAAAAGAGTGATGAATATCTAAAGGTAAAAGAGAAGGAGATTCTGGCATGGTCTCAAATGGAACATTCTAAGCTCATGAATTCATCCAAAATAAAAGAATAAAAATAAGTTGAACACAATCTAGAACACATTGCATTACCTGATTTTTAATTGAAAATTAAGAGTCTATTCATTCCTCCTCTTTTTGGAATTGATATCATGATGTAATTTTATATTCACTTTACAAAGCACCAAGATCTAAAGCTTTGGCAAGATAAGCTTTCTGATCACTCAGTGTGTTTTATATTCTTTCCGTTGCTAGGATATGAGAGGCTGGCAAGTAATGTTCCCAACACTCTGTGACCGCCCCTTCTTTCCTCTTCTCCCTAACAAGGTTAGTCAGACTCCCGCAGATCAGATCTCTAGGTTGAAAAGAGCCCTTATCACTGCCTGCTGATCACTGTTCCAGCCCTGGACAATGAGGGTTCATCCAAAAGCACAGCTTCCTCTCTGCTATTGACAGGAAACCCTGCCTGGGACAAGCCACTGAAGCCTCACGCAGCACCACTGGGGCAGCAGCTGGAGACCTGGGAAGAAAAACAATCACTGAACTTGGTGTTTGTGCAATAAAATCCCAGGTGGTGGTGAGAGTGGGGGAAGCTAATGGAGAATCTTTTAAAATATTCATTATTACCATAGTCCTGCCCAGGCTGCAAAAAGAATTGTGATATTCATGAAAGAACTTACAACAAAAAAATAAAAATACCTTTTGGGCTAAGATAACTTGGAACTTAGAAGCTTGGTATGTGAACAAGTACAGTGAGGCACCGTAAGAGAATGGTAAGGATGACCCCTTTCAGAAGCTGGTTTCAAACTAGAAGTGGGTTTCAAACCATCTTAAATTCTTATATTCATCTACTGAAGAGTGAATTGGATCACAAATCACTCTTTAAAAAAAAGTGTAGCAAATGTCCTTAAACATTACCACAGAAGATAAAATGAAAAAGTACTACAATTGCTGTGTCCTAAATACCTTGTTTGCATGTATCAAGTTTCATCTATATTGCTTGAAAGAAATGCCTTAATTATGAGACTTTTGTTTCAATACCTGTTGGAGGCATCACAGGCACAGGATGAACCACATCTTTGATGTGCTAAAATTGAAGAGCTGATGAACAACACAGAAGAAAAGTCTCTTAAGTCACTGGGGATTTGGACTTAGATTCCTGGAGAAAGTTGAGAGCTACTTAAACAGGAAAAAAAATGCCAAAAAAGAGAAAAGATAAGAAGGTCAAAAATGGAGTCTCAAAAAGAATGTCTACATTTGGATGAAGAAAAGAGAAGAAAAATAATTTTACTAGATACATATCGAGATCAAAGAAAAATCAAAAGAATATAATAAACCTACAGGCTGAACAGGGTCTCAGATGATGCTGGGAGGTAAATAAAATAAAATAGTTTTGAGCAAGTCATCAAAATTGGTAACATTTTGATATTTGAGAAAACAATTTCAGTATACTTCAGAAAGCTAAAGTCAGATTGCCAGAACAGTTGATTAAGAGGTAAGGCGATGGAGGAAATATGAGCAGTTAATCCTTTCAAAAAATTAATAGGGAAAGGAAGAGACAGAAATTTGAAGGGGGAGAAAGCTGGAGGACAAGAAAAGGGAAAATCTCAAATGGGGGGAATTCATTTGTTCAGATATGAAGGTCATTCCTGAGATAGCAAATCTACCTTGGTTCTCAAGGAAGAAAAAAACAAAAAAGCCTGTGGAAAAAAAATAAAATTCGAAAAACTGAAAATTAAGGTTCAGGAAATTATTTAGCACGCTCACGTAGGGTAGCCGCACCAGTCAACATTTAGGAATTCCCTGCTGTCTGAAACAGCCCTGGCTTTGAACCCAGGATTCAGGCCATGGGCCTGTTTGTTTGCTTTTCCTTTGGTAAGAGAATCTGTACATCCTGCGGTAAGCCAGAGGCATCCCTGCCCTCTCCTGCCCTCGATTCCCTCCTCTCCCCACACCCCCTGCTTTTTTTCTCAAGCTGAGTTTGTCTTGGAAATTCTAACCTAGCAAATTAAGATTATTAAAACAAGCAGATATCTCTGGCAATCAAGGAGGGATTCTTTTGGCTGGAAATAACAGTCAGATTTTTAAAAAGAGAGAAAAGGAAAGTTACAAAGGAAATGCAGATAAAACTTGATTACTGAGAGCCTGCCTGGTGGTCCAGTTTCCTGGGTCAACAAATTGGCCCAAACTTTCACTGCTGGCCAAAGGATGAAAAGCTACAGAGGCAATTTGCAGACTCACTGGAGGAGAGAATGCTTCCCAGCCTCAGGTCAAAGCTCCAAGTGATGTGAGTAAAATGGAACCCAAACATGGCGTGCGATGGGATTTTCCCATCAGAAATTAGGCATTTTCTCAGAAGTAACACATACTTTGGGATCTGTATGCCTGTATGCCTTGCTTCCCTCAGCTTCCTGATCTTTCTTTGCCATCCCTTCCTGTTGAATCTTTCCAACTCCTAAGTCCTCCATTCAATTGGGTAAAATCCACAAAATGGAATCCTTCACACAAATGATAGGACTTTTGTCTCTATAATAAGCACTTGACATCAGGAATTGTGCACTGATGTTGGAAATAGGTCTCTTCCCTTCCCCTTGCTTCCCCAGGCATCCAGGGATTCTATATCTTGTTTTTCAAAAATTGTAGCATTATTTCATTAAGTGATTTATTTATTTATTGTATATTTCTTCTTGCTACAATTTAAGATGTATGAACACTGAGACTTTTTTCATTCACAAATAATGTCCAGTACATAGTGTATAATTGATATATATTTGTTGACTTAATCAATCTTCCACTGAGTCATCTGTTAAGTAGATATTAATTTGCACATTTTTAAGATAAAAATTTAGTTCTCATTATTATGAGGAAATAAAAAATAATAAAACGTGTATGTTAGTACATATGTGATACAAAAAATCTGGGTCCTTTTGATGCCAATGTTCTATTCTTTCTATTTATTATCACTTATAGGCCTTACCATATACTACCTTGTCTTCCTACGTCCTCGCCTGTCATATTCAAAGGATTGTGAGCTCTCCGAGAGTAGATCTTGTTGTTTATATATCCCCTCTTACAATCCCACATCTTTAAAACAGCAGTGGTGCACAAATATTTATTGAATTGAAATTTCTCTATGCAATACTTAAATTTGGGTCTTGTGTGCACTTAAAATGCTTCTGATCTAAAGACTGTTTCTTTCCTTAGCTAAACCAAGACAGGTGATCTTTCTTTCAACTAAGTGACTACAATGCAGAACCAAGAGATAATC